>NC_136904.1:34406358-34648412 GCF_949606895.1 Notothenia rossii | reverse complement strand
GCATTTACTGCAGACGCTCGCTCAATATAATCTATTATTAAATACTACTGTCTTATTTTTATCCCAAACAAATTGCTATTTCCATAAACACAAAGACGATAACTTCCTATAGCAAAAAAAAAAAGAGAGCTGAAAAGCAAAGTACGGTTTTTCTAAACAATCTATCGGTGGACCCATTATTGTATCTGTGCTGGCTAAAAAATTAGTTTTATTCATAAGAAAAAAATATTTGAGGAGCAAGGAGTACATTTATATTTCCAACAGCTCCCGGGCATTGCCCAGCAATGCACCACTTTATTTAATGCCACACTGCTTGCATGAGTAAAACTATTTCCATCAGCACACTGTCAGACAGCCACTGTGCACATTCCCCTGACAAATGAGTAAACAATACTTTATAAAAGCAGCATTGTGGGTGGCTGCTTGTCTTCAGAAAGCCAGTCTCACCTCCAAAGGAACTGATGAAAGTCGCCTACTGTATAACAGGACTCTAGATGTTTGTGAATTGCTTTTGGAACGCCCTGTCAGGAGATAACTATGTCAAGCAAAACTGAGTTATTAGGAGACGGCTGACCGACATATACAAACACGTACGCTTGTGTTTAATTCAGAGCCATTGATTTCCTATTTTCAATTAATAATTGTAATTAGTGGCAGCATAGTTCAGGCTGCACGGGACGCGGGTCGATGAGGGGGAGGGCGATGTTGGAGGACAGGCCAGATGGATGACACCATTTACTGCTCGAAGGCCAAGTGTCAGTTTACTCTGACACTGGCTGCATCTGCTTGTGCGTTTAGGTGATTGAGTTTTTACAAATTGTCCTTTAAAGAAGCGAGTTTCATGTCGAGATAATAAACTAAGAAAGTCAAACCTGTGTTAATCAATACTTGAACAAAACAGTCATTTCAAGACCTTTAGATAAACCAATTAGATCATCAGTAATTCAGGTTCAGGTTATTTAATTCATACCTGTAGGTAGATTTGGTTTGAAGTAAAGCAACTAGAAGTGCACATTGTGAAACATGTTTTAAACAAGACAGGCAAGAGAAAGAAACTAAAGCTTTGTCTGCTAAAGCTAGAAACCAACCAATCCATTTCTAATTTCAAGAACCATCCGCCCTTCTGTCTGTTCGTCCAACCCACCAACCAGCGGCAGGGCAATACATGTCATTTGAAGTCTTAACTGGCTTCTTAGCTATATTTTTCCATATTGTTTTTAAATTCTATATAATTGCTTTCATTTGCAGTCATCAACAACTTAGCCGCAGAGTGATGCATGAGATGTGGCAACCTTTAACTTGATAGCTAATGTTGGACTCGTTCAGGCGTAGTATGGGTTGCTTTCTTGTGTGGTAATTGCATTTTAATGATCTCCCTTTATGCAAACTTGGGGCCTACATTTGAGTTCAGGTCTAATGGCCCTTGGCAGGTGGCTGTCCTCCCACCGACACGCTGAAAAATATAAAGAGGTGAGAGGTGAACATCAGGCAGCTGATGACGCCATTTGGCCGAGGACGGAGGTCAACCATCATTGTAGCGTGTTACAGCGGATACCGATAAGGTGGCTATCTTTCTTGTCTTCATCTAACTGAGTAAAGACAATAAAGAACAGTCCCATCTTCTACTTACTTTAGATTGTTGAGACACTTGGACATAATAATTGTAAACTCGCACTCCCACAACCCTCACACTCACCATAGCACAGGACCCCAGCCTCCCCATTAACTCAGCTTTACTCTGTGTTTTAGAAAATTATCTATGGGTTTGTCTTGAATTGCAACACTGCCATTAGTGTAAGATTATTCGGTCTTCAGAAGTTATGAAAGGTCTTCAAGTCTCCAAAACAAACGGACCCGGTGATGATAAACTAGTTAAAACACTAAAGAGGCATGTTTTACAAGTGTTTCTCCATTGTGTTCAGCAGACATAGAAGATGCGAGTTAAGGGTTAGGGTTAGATAAGTTGCAGACCTCCAATGACTCAAATTCATAATTCGGTTAAAAATAGTAGGTAACCAAGATCTAAAAAAGTGAATATAGCTAAAACCTACTGGAGATTTTGCCACCAACAACAACACTGACCCATGTACAAAGAGGATACATCCCAATACGCCTTATAAAATTGTTGCACAACAATCTAAACTCTAGTTGTTTTTAAGATACTTTAATGTAAGCACTTTGAATCGCCACGTGCTGAAAAGTGCTGTATAAATAAAATTGCCTTGCCTTGCCTAAAGATGTTAAGTATTTATACTTTTAAATGAATTCAAATTAAGACACAATTCATATTCATCTCGTTCTTAGGTTTTTGCTCTTCCCCCATTGCTGTAACCTCTTGGTATTTGTCCTGGACGACGATTCCTCCCTGAGGAATCAGTGAAGTGTCATCTTATCATAAAGCCTAAGTATGCTTTCAGTCAGTCCATGTGCCATCCTATAGAGCAGACTGGCTTCAGGAGATCCTTTAGGAATCAACAGATCGACCTTCCCTCTTACTTGGAGGTCACCTCGGTTCCTTCCTCAGCACCAAGAGCCCCCTTGAGAAAGGTCAAGACAGCTTGAAGTGCAAAATGACTGAGGGGGAAGAGGACGAAGGAAATAAAGAAACCGAAGGAGACTGCGATTTTGTGCTCTTCTTCTCTGAGCAAATGTAAAGCAGAGGAAGACAGCCGATGAATAATTCCTGGCCATTTTTGAAAGTCAAAGCGTAGTCGGTCATGTGGGGAGGAAAGGGATCTATTGTGCTGGCCACTTCTGAGAGGCAGCAGTGGACGATAAACAAGTTAGTCTGGAAATTAATCAGAGTGCATAGAGAGAAAGAGGGGGGGGAATGTTGAGAGGCTGGAGTTGGGGAGGGATGGAAGGCAGGCAGAAGTGGGCAAGTCGTTATATTCCTTAATGGCGTGTCTGTCATGAGGTTTAGCCAGCGTGGGCCCACGTGGCATTAGAAGGAAAACGGGTAATCAAAGGGTTTCAGAGGTGAGGTGCCAGTCCATTTCCCCTCTACTCTCAGACACACATGATGGATGGCGTATAAGGAGGGGGAGAGAAAACTTGGGAAAAACAGCAGCCTGAAATTTGTTTGCTGATGGAGTCAATGTTCTCCTCATCTGTTAACAGAGCAGCTATTGCACACAACTATACAAACATAGAGATAGGTTGCTTCAACATCAAAGTCCCTCGGTGCAAATTCTAGAAATACAAATTACAATTGTCATTTGTTGGTTTAATTTTCACAATTTTCAGGCTTTGTTTTTCATCTTTCTCATTTTCATCATATGTTTTGCATTTTATGGCGGTAGCTGTTGCATTTCCATTCTATAATTACCTCTCTAGATAATAGTTTTATTCTCACTGAAGGAGTCTACCATTCGCGCACAGGATTTAAAGTTATCAGCGCCAAATTATTTTTATTAATGCAGAGAAGAACGTTAGACGGATACAAATAATAAAAGGTGCCAAAGTGCACATCCACACAATGACAGACCAGTGATGTAGGTCTTCACGTTAGAAATCAAACTTGATTGCCTCATGTCTATTTTCTGTCCTCTTTCGGTAATTTTGGGAGAAATGAAAACCATATTTTTTAAAGTTGAAACATTCCTACTAGAGCAGCAATTTCATGTTTGCCAGTTGTATCAGAATAACTGTAATCATTAATGAGAGATGTCTTCTGTAAAAAGGCTCTACTGTTACACATGGATATAAAGTATAGTCCTATTGACATTTATGAATTTCTTTCATAAGATGGTACTGGAGCAAAATCAGTGATGAGATGCAATGCGTTGAGTGTTCTGAACGGTGCTTTGAAGACAATCTTAAAGACATTCACATAAAGAAAAGCTCAGCTCAGTAACTTTTCATATCTTTCTGACTTATGCTTCCAATGTTATCTAAAATTCTTCTGAAATGGATTCTTTTGATATTGAAATACATATCCTGTCTTTAGCAGGAGTGTCTGTGTGTAAAATATTATTATTAAACACAACAAAAACCCACTGACATTTGAACATTTTTGGCTTTGATTGTGTTGCTCGCTGTAATTTAACAAGCTGCAAGAAATGCTGAAGGATCATTTTTCTTAGGCTCGCAAGAAGCAAGTAAAAGTGCCTGCTTGGTGGCTGAATCACGGCTCCCTGATGCAGGAAACGGACATCGCAACTGTAGAGTGCCGAGAGCCAATCACCCTTCAGGGGTTGTGGTGCGATTTGATTAAAAAGTTTGTTGGTAAATTCATTTTGACCAAACACAAGGGGCATGCTGATGCCGCTGTAGCCGTTAATTGGACTTGGCAGTGGGGCAAGTCCACGCGTCAGCGTTATGTGTGTGTGTGTGTGTGTGTGTGTGTGTGTGTGTGTGTGTGTGTGTGTGTGTGTGTGTGTGTGTGTGTGTGTGTGTGTGTGTGTGTGTGTGTGTGTGTGTGTGTGTGTCTGTGTCTGTGTGTGTGTGTGTGTGTGTGTGTGTGTGTGTGTGTGGCTTTGTTCGTCTCGAGCAGGACAATCAGTGTCCCCTGAGACTGTGTGTATTATCACTGAGGACCTAAATTAAGTGCTGGGATAAACATTCCCTTCCCCCCCCTGCAATGTAACACTTCCATTTCTGCCCCCTGTTTCATGTCTTTATGTCCTTATACTGTATGTTTCTTATTAAGCGACCTTGGGTTAATGAAAGGCGCTATATCAATTAAAGTTATTATTATGTATTATCACACACACACACACACACACACACACACACACACACACACACACACACACACACACACACACACACACACACACACACGCAAAATAAGACTCATAAATGTCAATACGCTGAAAATAATCTTGTGCTTAGCAGTGGTGATGCGCAGCAATGCGACCGTGATAGGTGTCTTTATAGCCTTACATAAGATTTCTTATTTCCGGTGATTGTATTAACACTTAAAAAAAAGTGGTGCTAATATTTCCTATAGTACTATCCACTTGTGATGTTACAGTAACTTCCTGGATAGCCTACAAAAATGCGTCATCACAGCAGCACTCTATAAGTGACGGGATTTATCCCAGGGCCACAAACTCCTCCCCTATGCCTTACATTCATCTGGATCACTAAGGCTCTTAATGCATTCTTTCTTTTAAATTATTTTTCAAGATTCTCTCACTCCTCAGCCTCTCATGTAGCGTTCCCTCTTTTCTCCCCAGAAACTTGGCGCATCATTTCTGCAAAGCCGTAATTAATGACTCGCTGAAGTCTGTTGGGTAATGAAAGATACACTCTGTCATAAAGCGCCAGCTTCGTCCTAAATGGGGTTTGGAGCTGGACAAAGCTCAGGAGAACGGACTGGCTAATGGCTACTGACCCCACCTTATTGCCCCCTCCAACACGGGCAACAGGTATTAGCTGCCTAATGAACTCGCCGCTAATGAGGAGTGGTGGGAGTTCAGAGTCGTCTATTGCCAGGCAGAGCACAGGAGAGTGAGACTCGTAAAGAGGAGGATGAGCCACTATGCTGTGGTGACGGACCAGCAGACATAAAGAAGAAAAGAGAGATCCAGGCCGAACACTGTTATGAGTTATACACATACATTATGTACGATATTGATTCTCGTTGTGTTTTTTCAAACACAGCCAGCACTCCAGATGGCCTCACTGTAGAAGATTAATTGCAGCGTGTTAATGTAATAAGAGAAGCATGTTTTAAACAAAAGACATAAACACTTCATCGTTCTAATCCCTTTTCAAGCATGGCTGAATTGTTCATGTCCTCTGCGACCATTTTGTAGCATCTGAGATGGGGATGAAAAGGTTTTAGTGACATCCCATTAACCTCCCAGTCTGGAGCTGCACTGGATTATGGGATTGAGAATAGTCGTGCGAATCTGTGACGAATTATAATAAATCAGCTTTTTAACTTTTCCATGTTTTGGGTTAATATTATTGCTCTATTGGTGTGTATGTTGTGCTCTACTACTGTAGATTATACTATCCAACAGTATATAAAGGAGTAAAATCAGCACAAACACAATGCACCATATTCTACAAGATGGTTTTAGCTTTGAGACGATGCAGTTTTCAATATTTAAACCACTTTTAGTACATTAGCACTGGCCCCTGCTGGACCCCTTCTAGAACCACCCGTGAACACGATGAGTGTGCTTGTGCATGGCCCAGCGACACACAACTCGTTTAGGCAACAGATCAACCTGTTATGTTTCGGAAAATATCATGGTTTGGATCAAAATAAGTTATACGTAAATAACAGAATTGTTAGTGAAGTATGTAAATTAGGTGGTGTGACGGCCCCAGAGCCTGTGGCCTGTTGGTGGTGTGCGTGTGTGTTGCAGGTCCTTTGATGGGGGTGGAGCTGAGGAGACAATCAGCATAACCTATGTAAAAATGTCTATGTGTTCGGACCCCAAACACATCTGGTAGGCCAAACACATATGGTACCTACACCTGTCTCCCTTTATAAATCACTCAACTCGAAATGCGGTGCAGCTTTTGGCGGGCTTCACGTAACGCCCATATTTGCCTATAAATAGTCAAAGAAACGCCCTTTCATTCATTCATTTTGACTGACTGCATGAAGAAGATAACAGGAAATGACGACAGAACAGCTAAAAAAGACATCTCACACCGTGTCAGATTTTGGTTATTTTGGGGAGGTGGAGACATTTCCATATTTATTTATTTCTCCAAGTTATGTTTTTGTGTGCACTGAGGAGTCTCAAACAGGCGTTTGTTTCATCATTTTGAGATTGGGTTTAATCAATGTTGGAAAATGAATTCTTCATATATGATAAATGAGAGGTAACATTTTATTTATGGTATTATTTCCACATATTTCTCTCCATTCTTCCTTGTGCCAACGGTGTCGCAGATTCTCGTCTCTCCCGTTTGTGCCTAGTGCGTATGCATGGGTTAGAGTTTGCGCGGAGGCCCGCACCTTTTTTCCGTCAAGTAGAAACTGGCGTACGACATTTTGTTGGCGTATATCCCTTTATAAATGAGGCCCCTGGCCTGTAAATGCCACGGAAAAGAAGTGGGTTTTTAAACGAGATTTAAAAACAGGCAGAGTTGGAGAAAGTCTAACCTGGAGGGGCAATTCGTTCCATAATTTTGAAGCTGCAAAAGCAAAGGCACTGTCTCCTCGCTGCTTTAGCCTTGATTTTGGGACTACCAGAAGTAATCTGTCAGCCGATTGGCAGACTTTTTCATGTGTGACCTTGCAGAAGTTATTTGAGGACACACTTTCTGCACAATGGAGGTATAATCTACCATCTCATAATAAACTTGACTAATGTTTGCACACAGGATCGTTGAATTAAACATTTTTCCTTTTAGTTAACTGCTGCATTCAAGTTTAAGCCAGTAATAGCATCTAATTTGGTCTTTAACCTTGAACTTTGCGACCTATCGAATAAAAATACTAAATGACCCCGGTGTCTAATTGTAATTGAAGTAATCTCTATGAAAGGCCACACTGAACACTCTTCCCAAGGGTTTCATCTCTTATTGAGTCTACAGCAGCCTATCAGCTCCTAGCAGGAGCTTAGTCCTTCCTTTCCTTCGGTGAATTGCTTTAAGGCGGCCTCGACTTTGTTCCCTCTTCTCTCCCAATGGAGGGGTGACCTTCCCACCGCATTCAGGACTGCACAGTCACTGGTTATGTACCGGAGGGGATAGAAACCCCATCTCCTCAAGAAACATGTCACGTCCGTCTTTGCTCTACCTTCCTCTCACTCCAACAAATCACACCTTCGTCTCCTCGTTTTACTCCCGTCTTCTTACAAGGAACTTAACCTTTTACACCTGCTGCTTATTTCCCCTTACAAGTTGTTTACCTGTTTCGTCTCAAGAGCGCGTGTTTTCTGCAAGCAGTCTCAGCACAAAAAGGCAAGTCTGCACGTATTTTTGATTCAGGAAGGATAATAATGGAATCTAACCACTATGAATATAATACACTTCATAACACTACAACTTCTCTTAAGATCATAACAAACTTTCTGATGAAAAAACATTATCTAAACAAAAAGGTACAAGAGTAGATCAATGTTTGTTATAAACATGATCTCGGTACTGGGATTTGACAAATATCCATTATATTGAAGGGATTAAAATCCTTTAAACATATATTTCTTCTCATCTTTCATCAGCTTTTAACATTAAGAAGAAATCTTGATGATCATTTTATTCTACATTGAATCATACAAAAATGGTAAATAAACTTAAACTGAGGGACCAGCTGCATACAGTAGGGGGACTAACATTCACACCTTGGCTGAGTTTGATGTTGAAAGTGGATGAGATTGTTGATGATGTTGGTGATGTTGTTAATTATGTCAGGACTTATGTCTTGAATGTTGTTGTGTTGAGTATTGTTGTATTGTTTTAAGTGTATGGGGATTCTAAATAAACATATATTCAAATTGGCGGTGTATGTAAGTAAGTGACACTCCAAAACTGTAGGGGAGCTAAGCGGCAAGAATAAGAATAAGTCAATAAGTCAAGACAACTAGAGTTGCTACAAGCATTGATACATTGTAGTAAGAAAAGCATATCTGTTGTTCTATTGTCTGTATGTTGTAACCATTGGAGTCTTAAATCAAAAGAATACAACTACTTTGATTTGAGCTTGTGATAGAGCCAATCCAGAACCAAAATCTCTTCTTCTCACTGGAGGAGGACAAAAAACGAAATTCCATGATAAAAACTATTAAAACATTTCATTTAGAAGAATCTTGGTGGTGAAAAAGGCCTTGTCTGGAGTGGAGTGTGAACAAACAAGAATCAAACGCAGAAGTTGAGGCAGAGTTGCACTGTGATGGCTCTGTATGGATTTTGTACAGTCGAGCTGAAGAGTGGCACCGCGAGATAAGCAGAGAGGCACATGAGACATAGACAGAAGAGCGGAAAGAGTGAACAACGGCAGAGGGAAAACGCGGGCCGAATTATGTTGTTGCACACCTTGACAGGCTTTCTGTAACATGGATGTCAGGGAGAAAAAATCTTGAGAAACTTGGCTCTTGTGGGGACTAGGAGGCAGCGAAGAATACATCAGTGCAGGCAACTCTATGATAGTGTGCGTGCCCAGCTGCTGTTCTGCTTCTTTGTGGGATTTTCTTGCCTGAGAGTGGTGCACGTGTGTGTACATGTGTGTGTTGATTCGGTGTGCATGAGCCAGCTCTGATAAATGGCATGTCCGGGCACAGTAGTGAGCGAGCGCCCACGCTAGCCATTGACAGTCCTCTCAGCAATTCACACCACATCAACTCCACCTTGAAACATTATTATATTTTTAGTAACAGTTAAAAAGCAAGAAGGTAAAACGAGAAACTCCCAATTTAAAACAAGACACAAAAAATGTCCTCGCAGGTTTAGCAGTTTTTCATTTTCAAAGATGATATAGGAGATTTTTGTCTGACGTACGAAAATTCATCCTTTAGAAGAAACCAAACTAAAAAGTATGCCTAACAGTCTTAAAAGCTTCTAAAAGCTCGCCAGAAAAAAAGGTGCGTTAATGTAATGTTGCTTTGTCCGTTTCCATGACAACAAATGGAGACCTGTACCAAATTCATCACTTGTGACGGAAATTAAAACATGTTTTTGTACAAAGAGTTCTGTTTGTTCAAGTCAGGTTTTGTTGTGCACTATTCCTGACTCCTCGTGACCCTTTTGGAGAGTGTAGTGAGGTGAGCTACCCAGAAGCCCTCCTGTACTTGGTTGAGATTACACTGTCACCTCCATCAAGCCGCAACAAAAAGAGTCACAGGCCTAATTCAGAACCGAACCCACACCCTCGCACTCAGTGACAGAGTGAACTTCCTCTGTAGTCACACTCAGAGCTGAATAAAGCTCCTTCTCTAAATTGGAGGATGGAAATGCAGCCCATGCTTTGGGGGCGAACTCCCCTCTCTCCAGCAGAAACAGGAACTACTTTCGTAACCATTGTTTGGAGTGAGCATCTCTCTGACAATACAAAATTAATAATAATAATAAAAACTCTGAGGATTTTTTCTTTTATTACTTTTATGTTAACCTCAGTTTTCAAATCTATCTATATACAAAACTTTACAATCAAATGCACAGGTCTACCGTTTTCTAGACTAGACACAGGTCCATACTAAGTAAAAAAATAAGATCACAATGTAACCTTCAAGTTCTTTACATCTTTATGACAATATTCAATATTACATGTATATCGTTATTTTGGACAGTTTATTAGTAACTGTTTGCACGGAACTATTGTTACACACCGTGTTCCATGACGGACACTAACAGCGTTGGTTAGGTAAGGCAACAGGGTTAGTCAGGACCAATGCAGACTTGCTTTGGAGAGTTTAATAACTTCCACTTCCTGCTAGTTGGTTGGGAACTGCAACGAAGGCTGAGCCTTCAAGTAACGGCGCAAACCTAGTAGATGTGGGCAGTGGAGGATAGTATGGGCTGGATTGGAATTGGGCCACAGTTTCAGATGTATTCTGAGCTTGTTTATGTGCAACCTGAGTTGAAAAGGCATTGCTCTCAACACTTCAAATTAAAACACCTGCTCCTGTGAACATATATATGTATATACTTCTGCTGCTGTCTACTTACATAGTGTTTTATAAGTCTTTAACTGTTGGTCGGCCTTTGTTTCTGACTTCCCCTGCTCTTAGTGTCATATGGACTGCTGCTGAGAAGTTACTGTGTTCATATAAAGTGGCTGTGGGTATGAAATGAAACCACCCATTAGCAAGTGCTGAATGTGTTTTGAATAAGACTCATAATCTATCTTTACAGCATCCAACCCTCACACCCTTGAGGCTTTAAAGATGGACGCAAATGTTTGGAGTTTGAGTGCTGCTGTCACATCAGTAAAATGGATCACAACAAAAAACTACTATTTAAAGCCACAAAAGGGACATACTTCAGAAATTCTGTGTGGCTTCAAACCAGCACTTTTTTGGTTCATATAGCGAGCATGTTAAGAAACTACTATACTTATTAACACATTAAGACTCAAATAGTGTATCTACTGAAAGATATTTGATTGCTAAATTCTCCACTATGTATATCAGTAAGTTTGCCTGCTTTAGCTTTAAGGCTTTTTATGATAGATTGATTAATTTATTTATTTATTGATTTAATTGGTTAACAAAATATCAGTACATGGTGATGCCTTCCAGTGTTTTACTATTCACTGCCTTTTTTTTATCTTAATAGGACCATTATGTACTATCATTATCCTGTGTTAAAAAATACTTGAAAGTAGTAATTGAGAGTAGAAAACTCTTATTTAATCCAGTGAAAAGTTTGGCCATTTTTCTCATTGACTTTTATACAATCTGCCTACTTTCGGCAACACAAAATACCAATTTTGGATTAGTCCACATTGTTTAATTCCGATTAGTTGAAGTTACGCACATACGACCCCATATCCACCACAAAGCAATTCATTGTCCATCACCATATTTAACCATAAGTCAACTTTGTAGACTTTGCTCAACCCTGTTGTCTTTTATGTTTCTTTTGATTAGTTAGTTCTCAGTAAAAAACAATATAAGTGAACTAAGACAACTTTGTCAGCTGTCAAAGTAGCAAAAGTCTGAAGGTAGTAGGAAGTAATCACTGATTATCAAAATTATATACTTCATAAATTGCCTATGTAGCAACTTCCCTCTGCTTGATTTTTTAAAGAGCCTTCAACTGCGTCTTCACAATGTTCTGTCCCCTTCATCTTTTCCTTTCTTCTCTTGATTATCTTGCTGATATTCACCATCTCTACATGATAATCTCTATCATAATTTGTCCTTATCTGCTACTTTTTTCTTTTAATTTGCTCTGCTTTTGAGCTCTCTTGCTACATATCCTCTCTTGTCTAGTCTTCGCCGCCTCTTCCTTGCCTCCCTCTCGTTGCCTCACCAAACTTCTCTCCGAGCTATTTATATTGCCTGGCAGAGCAACAAAGTTCTTCAACTGGACAGAAGTTTGGAGAGGCTGAGGCTCACACACTGCTCCACAAGCTAATCTGGTTAGCTACAGTCGAACACAGCGCAAAGGACAATCCTGTGGACTTCTTATTTTCTTACTTAGTACTCACTGAAAGTTTATATTCTAGGTACATAAGATGTGTATTTCTGGTATGTATGGTATGTGTATCAAATGAAAAAAATAATAAGTGTTCAGATACTTGATGTAGGTAAAAATATAATTCTAAATTAAGATCATCATATGATTTGTCGTATTTCTGTGAGAACCTTTCTCAGGAAAACAGCCCTGCTTTTAGCTTTTGACGATGTATTTCCTAGTTAATCCAATTTTCCCAACATATAAAAAGAAACCCTCTTCTTTTAGTTTATCACATTCAAAATCAACACGTCTAGAGAAACAGGGGTGTCACTGGACAAGAAGTGGCAAAAAAAACACCATTTTAAAAGTTACTAAAGCTGTCAAAAAATAAAGCAACTACTTCGAAAGGGGACAGACAGTCTCTCTAAGTTATGTTTACATGCAAGGGATGTGCCAGGTTGTATTGATACAAATATAAATATAAAAAAGGTAAGGTATAAATAAATACCTTTTTAAAAACCTAAAAACATGCAGAATCTACCAACAGAACATGGTAATAGCTAGGCAGAAATGTGCAAAACTATATTCTAGGGGATATTAAAAAGGTTCACAGTGTTAAGAATACAAAGAATATGCTATGTGCAGAGATAATAATTCAAATAGATGTGAAATGATTGCATAGTTGAATCATCACCTCCCTGCAAGACTTTAACACAAAGTCAACATTAAAACCTTTATGAAGGAAGATATATCGCAGCACTGGTATATTTCACTTTTAGATTTAGTGGTTTTTTTAGTGCTTGGCTTAGTGGTATTTTATTTTGAAGGGTCCTTCCACAGACAGGGTTGAATACCTCTCATCAATAAATCGCAGCTTGACGGTAACATCCAAACTGAAAGAGCCCCCACTTTACTCTTCTGAATTAGAGGAGCAGCTCCAGGAACCAGGAACCAGTAATGCGTCAGTGCTTCCTGTGAGAAATGAAGCCTTTAAATTCATGTAATAACAGCACTGCTGCTAAACCAAGTGTATTTGCACAACATCATGAAGACTTTATCCTAAGCTGTAGTATATTAGATAGCAAAATAAAAAAGCAAACAATGTGGGACCGTTCAATCAGTCACTGAGCGGAGGATTCATTTCCTCAGACCAATCAGGTAAGGGAGTGTTTAATATAAAACACACAGGCTCAATATCCCAATGGGAGAGGCCTCACTGTGCAGCATCTTGACAGGAAATGAAAAGCTGTGGGAAATTGGCAAATCATGTATTTTAAATGTACTTTCCAGTCTTCAGGTTCACCGGTCACAGTTGAACTGTCTGCGAGGGGAGGGGTGAGGCTGAGGAAGCTTTGCGTTATCGCTTAACAAATAAGAGGGAATGAGGAATAGAGACTAAATCACATTGAAGAAAGGAAGTTTAAGTCCGCCAAACTTCCTGAGTGAAGCCGACAGATTGACTCGATCGACGTACTTCATCCTGCTCTTCCCCTCAGCCTTACTGCTGCTAGATTTCGCTAACCCCTGTCTTGGCTTTGTCCTCAGTCCCCTGGTCCCTGAGCAGTAATAAAAACAGGTGGACAGAGGGCAGGCTGGGGCACACCAATAAGGAAAGTGGGACTGAAGGGGCTGTGTGACTCATTAAGTATCAATACCCCCAAAATACCTCCAACTGCACACATACACTGAACGGTGGTCCTTTAGCAGGTGTGAGGGCAGTACGACATTGATATGCAATGGCTTGATTTCCACTTTAAAGATGGAACTTGGGCTGAGCTTCATAGAGAAAATCAAATCACACAATTTTTCTGATCAAATTCCTTTATATCGATGTTGCGACTTTATTGTATGGTTGACTATAAAGGCAAATAATAGAAGAGTTAAAGCAGTTAATTTCAAACTCAACCTTTAAAACCAGGATCTTTAGTCTCATAATTTTAATATAATTTCTATATATTGTGCAGTCCCATTTGGAATCGTGTTTACTGTTCTATATTACGAAAAGGACTTAAATGAGCGGCTGATGACTCTAGTTGCTTTCTGGCCTCTACATGTAATTCTCATCTCATCCACTCTGCTAAAATGTAGCCTTCCACCATTTTAGGAATATATTGAAAACGCCATGCTCTCTATTCCAGACCGATTTGTTTGTACGTGCCTTTGCCTTCAGCAGACTCAATGACTAAAAGTTATTCTGTTAAAATTGAGCTAACTACAATAATGGTTTGGCAATTGAAAAAATGGTGGTCTCACAATAAGTAATCAAACAGAAATTAAAAAAGTAGTTAACAAATAAAACGTTAAAATGACTAATCTGTGCAGTGTCTGCTCATCTCGGCAGAACCAAATTCAAGATAGAACTAATAGTTTAATGTGAGATGATATATCTGACAAAATGTACCTATTATAAACAAGATTACCAAGGTTTCCCAAGAAAGCAATTACATCCAAATTCCCAGAATTCAATCAAAATCTGGTTTGGGGATTTACTGTTTGTGCTTCTCATGGCACACCCAACACTGACTTTTAATTTAAGATGTGTAATGATATGTTATAACAGCGACGCTGGCCCTTTAAAGCCAAACAAGCATATCGTGATGTCCTTCCTGCTCATTTACCATTTTCTTTTTGTTATCGGCGGGAATGAGGTTGCAGATCGACCTCTACTGTGAAAATGTGCTCTTTTCTTTATCACCACATAAGGTGAATGTTAGATGACATGGTGTCCCTTTGAAATGCCAGTCTGTGATCATTATACTCTGTCCCACAACCAACCATACATCATTGCTGCGGTTCCAGCTCTGATTTGTGTACACCAGGGTGGAAATGAGAGGGGGGGAACCAAAAACTTCCCCTTGATGTCTTAAATTAGCTTTTCACATTTTAGGATAACATTTCTCGTTTCTAAATATGGCAAGTCTAATGTGTAAAATGTCGTGCCTAATTTCAGAGAGATATCATCCCCCAGGATTCACTAGATGTTCATTTAAACATGTTCTGGACTTCTGTCTGGACTTTTCCTGGTAATGTTTCGATGAAAGTCTTGACATCAATATATAACAATTGTCAGGCTTAATCCCTGATCTGGAAGAATTAGTAGAGATTGTCCCAGGTCGTTCTGCAAATGTCCTGTCATACTTTACTGTAAAAACGTGGGGGGGGAGCATGTGATCAGCTGTAATAATCACATATGGTGGTTATATGAGTGTGTGCCATTTTATGGAAACAATTAAATGCGAAAGGATAAAGAGCAAAGTCTTCAGCCCAGTAAGATTTTCTTGTATCGGCTTTTCTTTTCTGATGTAATGAGTGTGACGACTGTGATGTGAACTCACCACTGGAGCAGTCCAGTCCTCCCCAGCCGGGCTCACACTGGCAGGTGTCAGGAGAGACACAGCGTCCGTGGGAACACTCTTCAGTACACAACGCTGAGGAGAAAGAAGACACAAGATTCTTTAAAAGTGTACAATAAGATACTTCTTCTTTTTTTTAGCTTTAATGAATTACAAAGGACCTGTAGATCTCAGTCAAGTTTTACAATACATAAAAAGTGAGCAGAACAATTCATAATGTGAATATCTCTTTTGTTTACAGATGTAATGTGAGTCTGCAGTAACTTTCTGATCATAGAAAAAAGCCTGGTGTCTTGGTGTTATTCACAACTTCTTATTTCACCTTCTTCCAAATACTGTTTTGCTTTTTAAACATTGTGAAAACGATATCAAAAAAGTATTTTTAAATACCTTACTGGATCATAACTCTTTTTATTTTACTTTATAATTGAATGATCTGAATATTATCATCTATCAAATGTGAAACGATGCAACTTTTCTTTGTCAAACAAGCAGGCTAAAACAATGCCCTCTAAATGAGAAACTAAATGTGGAACATTCCAGATAAACATCATCTACTGTACAGCATTGTTAAGTGAAAAATGACAATTTAGCTAAATGCTTCAGCTTTGAGTGAATTCCTATATTATCATATCCGACTCTTTAATGCTCTGCACACTTCTGATTAACGAGGTGCAGCTAGTTTTTATGGACTTGTTCCCCCCAGGATTCGCCTCTCAGGCGGCATACAGTTGGCCCTAACTTATTGGTGGAGGTCGCAGGGGTCGTCTGCAGTACTAAAAGGAATCCCTGCAAAATCTGTATTTTTATTAACTAGGGCTATGGAAAATCATAAATGTTACAGTTAAGCACAGTGTTCTTTATTGTAAACATGTGGTATCTGTTGAATGAATTGAGTTAATGAACAAACAGCAAACAGTGTTATTTAGCATTGCGTTATTAGATTTGTATCAATAAACTTTGTGATTTACTATTTATTTAGTAACCAATTCTATGATACGCATGTAATGCATTATAATACACTATAATACACTGATATATTAAATATTCCCAATGCTTTAAAACAACATTCAGAACACATGTAAAAACATGTATGACTTAATAAGGTAAAGTATCACAATATTTTTATTGCCAGTCGCCCACATATTTTTCCCATTCCCAAAGCAGCCAATGACCACTAAAAAAATATAATGTATAACAATTCTAGGAATTATAATACACTATCATTCTCAACAGAAAAAACGTCAGTGTGTGATACTTGACCTTAAAATTAGAATAGTAGTGATTTAAGAATATTTTAATGCATTTTAAGTTTACATTATGGTAAGATTCTGCCGGCCTCCTGATAGAGTGCAGGGCATATTATCGTCTTTGTACAGCAACCAGATAAGGCAGCGCTGACTGACATCTTCATTTTCCCCTTACGCTTCCCAGACTGGTGTAATATTTCATCAGGACACAACCTTAAAGTTAGGAGCCGTCATACACCATTCCACGGTTCAAAACAAACGACTCTATCACAGCATAATTAATGATGCCTTGTCTCACTGTGGTATTATCTGGTGCAGCGATTAGCTAAGAGAAGGCGAGGTGGCCATAAGAAGGTGTGAGGAGGAGGAAGATAGATGGATAGAAGATACAGAGAAAGCAATAACGAAAACAAACACATTTCTCTAAAAGTGAATCTGAAAACTTCACTCCAACAAAAGAAAATATATGAAAAAGTTGAAATCCCCCCAAAAGACATTTTTAAAACATAAAAATTGATCTTTCCACTTGAGACTGTAGTATGTAGGCCTATGCACATTTTTAACAAGTTTCATCATGTATTAGCTACTTGTATTTACACTATAACTGTTTATATAGTGCTATGATCACTCTGGTCATGGATCACTACAGCATTTATGGAAAAGTCTTGCCAAAGTTAAGTCTTCAAAAAGTTTATATTTATGTATTTTTGGGATGGGATGTGTCTCCCTACGAATTCCTCACAAGCACCAACATCATTACATCAATCCTGATTGCCTGTGGATCATGACTTGGATAATCCACCTGTCTTTATATATGTAGCTTGCACTAAAACGGAGCATCATTCAAACACCTCTTCTTCTTTCAGAGGATATCTCTCCCTGTTTTCATGTTTTATGTTTTCATAGGCGTCACACTCTGCCGCCTATTCTGGATTTGTTTGTTGTTTATTGTGCATTCTGTAGACTCCCATTTCTGTTTGAATTACTAAATGGACATCAGAAATTGGCTTAAAAGGTTGAAGGATTTATTAAAACGAAATAGCGATGAAAGAACTGCAGCCGATGGTGCTGCTGGCGACCCTGCACCTGCCGTTGCAGCAGCACGCCTTAATGTCACAAGCTTGACCTCGGCAAACCCCGGGGCTGAGTTAGCGAGCCCAATCCTTGACTCATCAAGGCGGCCACCACCAACGCTGTCCTCCGAGGCACAGCTCCTTGTGCCCCTACCATCACCACCTGCGTTGCCACACCCTGTACCACACCCGCCAGCATCCTCCTCCTCCTCCGTGCCGGTGCCTCCACTACAGACGCTACCTTGCAGCACATCAACAGGTAGGCTACTTTTGGGCCAGCAACCGCTCAAAGACCAACCGCCCCAGGTGATCTTTGATAAACCCAACCAGGTGAAACTGGATCGTTATCCAGGGAGATTGTTTTCAGGAAAGAAGCACACTTTTGCCACTGCATGGTACAACAACAGACCATGGCAACAACAAACTCAGGTTTTTGCGACTGGAAACACGCATTACAGACTGATAAAGGACTGCTAAGACATGCTACATTTCATGTGAGAGTTGTGGAGAGAGAGAGACAGATACGCGAGGAAACAAATAAGGAAATTAGTACTTTGGTGCACACAGATCAGCTGGCACGAAACCGTTATTACGTGTCAGCTGTCGTTGATATTATAGCTTTTTTAGCTGTCAACAAACTCCCTCTCAGATGTGACCACGATTCACTCCACAGCATGTCCAATCCTATCCAATCCATTTTATTTCTATAGCACATTTAAAAACAACAGAGTTGAACAAAGTGCTGTACATCAACAAGTTACAACTATATGTCCGAGTCAGGCAGTGGGCTCCTATCGCTGTTTGAGTATACGCTGCACAAAGATGCAGAGTTGGCCAAAATAATGGAAAGCATTCCCCACACAGCAACACACACCTCTCACGTCATGCAAAATGCCATAATAGAACTAACAGCTGTTAATCGTCTCCGTCTCTACTATTTCTTTCAGAGTGCAACGATGAGGAAGCTGCCATCCTTACCCAGTGTGCCTTGCTCGTGATTTACCAGTGTTTGTGCTCCCACGCACACAATGCTTCAAAAGTGGTTTCTATGTTGCCCTTTATTTGTGTATGTATTTGCGATAAATGTGCGTCTTTGCGCAATGCCGTTGGCCTTGCTGTTTGATATATTGTGCTGCAGGCCCGCAGCACATGACGGTTTTGTGTGCCCTCCCATGAAAATCATATGCCCTCCCTTTAGATTTGTTCTGGCTTTACTGTAGTACCACAGTTCGGCCACAACGAACATTTTATTCAACGTTGGGCGCACTTCCTGTGGGCTTCACCCTGAATTCCCAGGCATTTACGGATATACATTCTTAAGTAGAGACAATACAGGTCTGCTCATGCTGGACAGGCATATTGCTCCCTAGTGGCTCTAGCTGCATGTTTCTAATCTCTGCTGCTGAGCACTCAGACACTTGGCACTCGGACTGAAGCCGCCGAGACATCTTAACAGATCAAATAAATCAAGCTGGGACAAAAGACGCTACAGGAACAATATCAACTACTACAAATGAAAGGATATCTGTCATCAGACCCATCATGATGTTTTTTTGCACAAGGGTAGTGTGTTATATCGGCTGTCAAAATATGCTTGTTTGTAATTTTACCTTATTGCCTCCACCTTTCCTTTCATTGCAAAATCAATTTGCCCCGCTGCAATCCTGCGCCACTATTTTCTTAGGGTGGGGGGGGCTTTTAAATCACCACGCCGGGCTCAGTGACCGATGACAGCCCACCAGATGGCACCGTTCATCGACCCTACCCCATGTGGAATATTGTCGTAATTGTGGAGGGTATAAATTCACTCAGAGTGGCAAGGTGTCCAGGGTGTACTCTGCCTGATGCATGCTGGGAATGGCTTTCATTCTCCCACAGTCCCACAGCCCAAAATAATAATAAAAAAAGGATAAAACTATAGAAAATGGTAATCTTACCCGTCACACTAAAAGCCCCATATTGCTTAATGGTTTGTTAAATCAAAGTGCGGGTGATAAACAGCTTCATTGTCATCTGTGCCACTTGTTAAAAGTGAAAGGCTAAACTTTATCTAACTTTATCCCCCGCAACTCATTTTGCGAGGATAACTTGTGTACTACGGTATGCATACTGCATCACAGATCAGGTAGGGAATGTGCCGGCAGAAGACGGTCTGACAGCTTGGAGACTTTAGCTACTCCATCACAGAGATATGATGTGCTGCTGCTCCCGCTCTCTGTTTGTGCAACTGATTCCTCTCCAACGGAAACAGTCAGCTCCTCTTGCATAAATATGTGCTCAGGAACAAATTAATATCACATCAATTGAAAGAAAATCAGCTCACACACACAACTAATCCTGCACCACAGACAATATTTGAAATTAGATGCTGTGTTTTAAGGCTATAGGGTGTTCAAAATAAGCACAGTGCACAAAAAGTGAAGTGCTGAGTTTTAAAAGTTGCAAAGTACGTAAGAAGGGACAAAAAGTGGGTTGAGTGGATACAGGAGTTAGACTGGACTCTGTTTTATGGCTCTTATAGTACTTTAGCCACCGAGGGGTCGTCCTGTTTAAATTTATAGTAGGACTGTGTTAACATTTTACAGCTTTTTCCATGCATTAAGACAGGAATTCTCGCAGGCACACGCTCTTGACACCGCACACTAAGTAAAGATTTATACTGGAGGTGAGCCTGAGCCGCTGCCTGTAATACTGAAAGCTTTACATCTCCCCTAGAAATAGACAGTGAGAACTGGACGGTTGCATTTCAAGGGTGCTTAAAGTGTCATGAGTATTTGTTTGTACTAGAGGACAGAAATATTTTTGATAAATAATACTACAGTAATAGACCGAGCGCAGTTATGTTAGAAACTGTTCAGTATAAAAAAATATCAAAGCATCAGCAATAACTCTAAACAACAACTTGGGTTGATGTGAAAACAACAGCAAAACAACAAATATGACATCCAAAACACAAGTCATATGATCTGCTATTTTAGTTAGAGTTTTAGTTAGATACAACATTCAAATGTGGTTTAACGACCCCACAAAAGACAAGAACTACTGTAACAGAAACATCACATCAAGTGGGTTAGCAAGACCTGGGTAATAACACCAAACTGTTTGATTATGTTAGAGAATTATCAAGAATACGTTTAGAAAAATAATATATAGGGTCATGTATGGGGGTTGGGGCGAGGATTTAGTCCAGTGCCACTTTACATGTAATACATATTAGGACACAGAGCACAGTGTTTTCCGAGTCATCTTGTAAGGCGCTATTTATTTTTGATATATATTTTTGGGATTTCCCATGGGTCCCATAACTGTTTCTTGGTCCCCCCTGTGCCACCTTATTGTAAACAGCCCCTATCTTTAAGGGAATAGCCAGTTCTCTTTGGTAATTATGCAGCAGAATTTTAGCCTACGTCTAGATGTGTACCTTGCTCTGTCTTGGTTCGCTACTGTCAGCTAATAAATAAAGAGGCACAATCCAAACAATATGTTGTAATATGACAGTAAGGCCATTACTGTCATGATTTGATTTGTCAGAAATTAGATTGGGCAAATTATGTTTCTGTTTACGCTTTAGTTTTAGAAACCATTGCCAAACATTTTTGTTGTTTTTATACTATGTTCATATACTCCTGGACTTGAGGAATACCTGTATTCATGAATTTCACTGTCTATATCAACCTTCTATAATCTCTTAAAATGAAACAATGTCAGGCCACACATTGAATATGTATTTCTGCAAAACACTGATTTCAAATTGTCAGATTTCAGACTCAAGAGCTTAAAGATATGATTAAGTTTGGGTAGCAGATTTCAGCCTCCATTTCCTATTAATCCTGTAGTGACCCTTTAGACTTCCCTTCTGACCCCTCTCGTCTCGCCCTTCAGATAGGGGAGCAGGCCATTTGCCATTGTGTGGTCACTGTTAACAAAAAAGCAGTAAAATGAGAAGGGATGGGTTCACTGCTGCAATCAAAGCAGGATGAATTCTGTAATGAGCTCAAACTAATCAAGATGAACACTTTCTATTCATGCACTTCTTTGTGCTAACGGCATATCTTTGGCAAGAGAGAGAGAAAATACAATTAGCTGCAAATGCAGACACAGATTTTAATAAGTGAGCCAAAGACACATGTTCTTGTAATCCTAAAGGAGAGTTGATAAATCATTAAACGGTGGGCTTAATCCTTTCATCCTGTGGATAGGAGCTGAAGCAGCTACAAGGAGGATTACATCAGCGATGGGTAAAAAGATGAATAGATATCAAATTAAATAATCGCCACCTAATTCCCACTATTGTCTCGGCATGTAGAAGCAGTCTTTAGGCTCCTTGAATCTCTTGATCTGCTGAGAGCGGAGGTATGAGCAGCAGCAGGAAGAACAGCAGTGTAAGTGCACACCTGACATCTTTCTCCAGAGTCGTTTCTCTTTGTTAAACTGTCAGGGCTCATCACATCACCGGGCGACAGGGATTGCCAATTAAATTGTTCTTGGTGAGAAAAGACATTACAAATAATTATTATTTCCACTCTTGTACTCTGGACATTACATAATGTTCATTTTAGAGGCTTTTCTTGTTTTAATGAGACTTACTTACGGAACAAAAAACTGCATATCTATAATGTTTATTTGTATTAGAGATGTAACCACATACATAATCTGGACAAGAAAATATAATAGTGTCTGTATCCAAATCTTTGCAGGTTTATTATATGTTCCCCTTGTCACACAAGTTGCCAAAAATAAAATGTCGTCTTTGGGTCAAAAGTCAGTCAAACAAGGAATATGATCCATAAAGGTATTAAGAAATCATATATGTTCTTAAATAACTTCAGATGATGTCTCAATTATAATAAACAAATAAGGGCTAAAAACAGGTCGGACAGTTTTAAGATTGAAGGGGCCCTATTCTGCTCCTTTTCAGGTTCATATTTGTATTTTGTGTCTCTACTGTGACATGTCTCCATGCATTAATATTCAAAAAGCTCTTTATTTTTCTCATACTGCCTGTGCTGCAGCACCCTTTCACCCTGAGACCAGAGCCCAGTCTGCTCTGATTGGTTATCTGTATAGGGTCCCTTTAATATACAGACATCTTCTGTGGGTCATCCATACTATATATGTTGACCAGATGCATTGAGCAGTACTGGATCAAGCTTGATTAAAGTCACACAAATGTAATTTCTTCATGCTCCGATGTTAAAACCAGTCCGACAGCTTTGTGTTATTTGACAATGGACGGGATATTAACAAAGCGATGATCTTAAGTGCATGTACAATGGCAGAGAGCTTTTAAATACTAAAGCTTTAGATACGAAATGTTTTATAGATACGATAAATCCAGATGTATACACACCCTGCATGTTTTTAATGATATATTGCCTTTTGCAATTTTTACCTGGAACACTGACAGTCACGTAGCTTTTACGTATAGACTTACTTTTGAAACTTTTTACGAGGTTGTTAATCTACACAGTTTATGTTTAGATTTAGCTGCTCAAAAAATATATAAAAAAACACAATACCTGAATAAATCAAATGATAAAGAATGATCTGCATTTTATACAGATCATTCTTTATCTTTTGTCGAAATTTAAAGAAAGAATTCCATTCCAAACTACTGTGCTTGTTATTCCTCTTTACTAACGCGTAACAAAAATAATAATACTGAATAAGAGTGACAGCATTAAGTGGAATTACGGGTTCACAGAAGGAAGGTTTTTGTTCTGGGATGTAATCAAAAATCGGATGCCTACAGTAATTTATATGAAAGCTGTCGTGGGGACGTGACGAGTGGCCGAGGTTTCGGGTTGGGTCACGGAGAGGGGAGGGGTTTAAGGTTGAAGCAGGTGGATGGGTGAGGAGGTCGAAAAAAAGAAAGAGAACAGAATGAATCCGACAGAGAATAAAAAAGAGGACGACTGAGGGAGGATCGCTCCGACTTGAGATAAAATGGCCTCAGGCAGAGATGAAAAATAACAAAGGGTTTCCTATGCCTGCAGGACAGGGAACATCCACACAAGACGTTCAAAGTCAAGAAGCAAGTAAACAGCAATGACACCCTGCACATAATTACATGTTTGTTGATATCGAGACAAACAGGAAATGAAAAACAGAGCGCTCACAACACAGCCAGGAAACACAGAAAGAGGAAAGCCCTATAATCAAATCAGAAGCCCCCCCCCCCCCCCCCCCTTTACTTCTTTCTGTTTCGGGGAGAGGTAAACCTTTCAATTAGCTCAGGCTGTGCATATCGCACAACAAAAGACCTGTCACAGGCTGTTACCGTTAGCTAACCAGGCAGGCGTGTTCCCGTAGTTAACGTTGAAGAATTACCTTCCGGCAATCAAACTAGTCAGCCACTGGAAGGGTGGAGCTGTCTGTCTGTGTGTGTGTGTGTGTGTGTGTGTGTGTGTGTGTGTGTGTGTGTGTGTGTGTGTGTGTGTGCGTGCGTGCGTGCGTGTGTGCGTGCGTGTGTGCGGTAGAGCAGGCATCGCACAATAGAGTCGAGGGCTATTTGTCTAGGTTCCCCGGGCGAATCTAATAAAGTTGTTTACAAGCAAATGCTGAATAAAGACACACAATATGCTCCTCTTTGCCCTCCCTGCCCCTCGGGCCAACCCATTCACTTCCTCTCCTCAATGAGAAAAGGCAACACTGCCCTATAGAGTTTACCATCTAGGGTAGATAATTGATTTCTTTTGCAGAATCGAGGAAGGTATACTCGCTTGAGATTAACACGGGGCAGGGAGATATCCATTTTTTCTGGCAAACACTGTTTGGAAAAATCTCTGAATGCTGACGTTTGACTTTTAAATTCAAGCAGCAAGTAAACTTCCAGGATCTCACTTTTATCTTCATGTGCGATATCAATTATTTCCCTTTAAAAAACATAACAATACTTTTATTACAGCTTTCTATAACATCATGCCAACGCTACTTGTAATATGAAAATCTGCTTATAATGTAGCTCACTCTATGAAACATTTCTGTAAAAAGTAGTCACAGAAGTGTATATATAAGGAATTAAAATGAAAGCACATATTTATTTTTAATTCCTACAGTCAAATGCATTTTTACTGTGAAACGCTTAACACTAATGTTTCCTGTGGAGCCTATAAACGGTCAAATATAAGTACAAGTCTAATAATGTACCTGCTCATGGCTGCTTCTTCCCGGCCTGAGTAAGCACCGATCAAAGCACACATGTTGGCCACAACTGGTTTCTGGAAAACTACACTTTCTTTTTATACATAAAAAGGCACAATTATGGCACCTAAATGAAAAGTACATGAGCTTTTCTCTCACCAATAGCGCTATTCATCAATATAGATTGAGGTGGTGAGTGTTGGAGATATCCGCTGAAGAGATGTTTGCCTTCTCTCAAATGTAATGAAAATGTATTTTTATAGACAACATCTTTTGAGACTAGTATTAAACATCCTGTTTTTTAGAGGGGCGGGGGGGTTAAGAGATTATGCTAACGGGAACATTTTGACAGTATATGCAACATACTTTAGAATAGATGCTGTGGAAACCATTGGAAAACTAGGACCATTTAAACAATCAATTGAATTATAATGATACTTTAATTGTGAAAGTAAATAGGGACTGTAAAGAAATATGGTGGATGTCTCCAATTGCATTCCCCCTTGTTCTCATATGGCTCATAGGTTATTGCAGAAAGATATTGGGTTGAAATCATGTGTTCCACAGATTTGATACCAAATGTTTTTGCAACAACACTCGAAAAATGATAAAAATGGATTTTAAAATAAGGAAATACTACATTTGGACACCAACACCCTGAGGAACACCACTGAAAGATCTACGTTGTCTGTCACGTTACATGTACTGTACGTTTCAGTTTTCCTGTTATAGCACCTCCTTGAGGGAATTGGCTTAATAGCAGCATATTCATGCTATTTTTGGCTATATGTGTTTTCATTGGAAAGTAGAGGTCACATTACATAGTCACATGACTGAGTTGAAAGGTCAGCGGCCATGTTTTTCTGACAGAACAGCTAGGCCCTTTCTCATTTTTCTAACTCCCCTCCTCGACTCCTATCCTCGATACTTAGTCCCGCCCGCAGGAGATGCGAGCGGAGGAGGAGCCAAGGAGGGGAACCGAGGAGAGAGGAGGGGAAGCAGCAGGCGGTTAGAGAAATGAGAACTCCTCTCCTCTGAGCGGTCATTTTAAAGAGACGTCCATTAATGATGACAGGAGGCACAGCAGCCTGATGGACAGATGTGTTCATGACAACTTATATATTTACTTTTAATTCATTCACAGTGCGGTATAATGAGACAATAACAGGCTACAGGTGCGGACACACACACACCTATATATATATGTATATAATCGAGTGGCCCACGGTGGTGGTGGGGTTATGGTATGGGCAGGCGTATGTTATGGACGATGAACACAGGCCACTCGATTCACAACATTACCCGAACCCTAACCCTAACCCTCACACCAGATACTGACTGGTTTTCGGACCCCCCAGACCCCCCCAATAAAGCAAAAATGCATGTTTCAGAGTGGCCTTTTATTGTGGCCAGCCTAAGGCACACCTGTGCAATAATCATGCTGTCTAATCAGCATCTTGATATGCCACACCTGTGAGGTGGGATGGATTATCTCGGCAAAGGAGAAGTGCTCACTATCACAGATTTTTTCAGATTTGTGAACAATATTTGAGAGAAATGGTTATTTTGTGTATATAGAAAATGTTTTAGATCTTTGAGTTCATCTCATGAAAAATGGGAGCAAAAACAAAAGTGTTGCGTTTATATTTTTGTTCAGTGTAAATATATATACAATTTCAGAATCAAACAGAGCACTCTCATAATAACGTAACACTATCAGAGACTGGATATATCCCCCCCCCCCTCTCCCCTCTTTGGTCGCTACAATGAGGAAAATAAATTACGGGCCAAAAGTTTTATTTACAAGAATTAAAAGTAAGCAGAGGACACCAAATCAACTGAGACCTGTCTGTCCGCTGCATCTACGCACACACTGTACCACACACACCTACACCACACACATGCACCTACAGCTCCTAAAACAGGCTACAACCGTTGTGTATTTTATTGTGTGAAGCACTAAATGGTTTTAGAAAAATATCGTCTCTTTGTTTCTAGATATCTACTAAACTAAAGCAAATAAAGACAGTAGGCCTGTTATACTGAGTGATATATATTATACACACTGCTCTGCTTTCTGCACGGACCTCACAGCTGTTCTCTCTGGAAACATCGCGTCGCGATGAAAGCAGTTAATAAAATAATATCCAGGGGATGCATGCAGAGCTGTCATTGGCTGAGATAAGTCCGGCCGTGCGTCACGACTCTTTGAAACATCTCTGTTCCCGGAAATGCATCCACGAAGGAGCCGTGGAGGACCGTGGAGGACCCATCAGTGTATCCTCGGTTATAGCTCCTCCAGAGAGCCTCCTCGATGCTCGGTACTCTAAGTGCATTTAGAGAAATGAGATGTCCTTCAACATGGCACGCTGAAATTCATTTCGGGCTCACTACCGGAGGACCGAGGAGTCGAGGAGGGGGATTTGATGAAATGAGAAAGGACCCTAGAGTGCCACATGTTATTGTACCTCCTCGTACATCCGGGCTGAAGTCGAATAGTCCATTTAGCTTAGGAACCTTCCTAACGGAGTGAAATGACCCGGAAGTCCCTCAGTGGCAGCCATGATAAGTGCCGTTCCAATTCCCTAGATGATAGGAAAGGAGGTTTCAAACTTCCTTTATAACCTCCTTTAGCTTAGGAACACTGGACCTCCCTTGACGAAAGGAGAGGAGAAAGTGCTGCCCCACAATGCCTTGCGGCCGCAGCATTTGACATCACACAACAGTCGGCCGTTCACGGAAACAACCGATTATGACCGAGAAATGATATCCTGAAAGTCACGGTGCTTATTAAGCATTTTAAAACGTATGTGGTAAGTTGCCAAAGTGCTTTGTTTTGAACGTTCATCAGTATTATAATCAAAGATAGAAATTTGAACGTTAGTTTTGACTGAAATTATCAAAATAAAGTCAACATTTCACTGAACTGTGTGGGGTTTGTTCAACTTTTAAAATATGTTTGAATGGTGATATACACAGTGATAGATGTTAAGGACTAACGTTTATAATAAATACATTTGTATTGATTTTAAGATCTTTTCATACAATCAGACGTATTGGGATCATTTGTATTAATGTGGACCGGAGGGAGAGGGTGACGAGCATAAGTTTCACTTTCCTTTTTTATTTCAATTCCAATTTTGTTTTCTGTTGTCCACGTTCATAAAGCATAAAACAACATCATCAGAGCACGGTGCAGAGTCTCTAGATGAGTTTACAGTAGTCCCTCGTTCTTATTATACATCCATGTTGTAGTCCGCTGTATAGAAAACTGTAGTTTCCATAGTTTCCCCACAGCGGCAGACGCACACATTGACGTCCGCTGGCGCATCATAAACACGTCGGATAGTGAAAGTGCAGTCGGATTCTCTAAAGTACCGCAGTCTCTTCGGCCAGAATATTGTCCATTTAAAAGTTTGGATATTTGGACATTTCAGAAATTGCAGAATTGCATTTGTTACACTATGATGGCGAGTGCTTCTGTTCTTAAAACTTCTTAGAAACCCCTTTATTGTAAATAATAATATATTACAAAGCCACACATCCTCTGCCCTCAGACTTTAGTTTGTTGCTGTAGTTTCATTAGTATGTACAGTATGTGATGATCATAAATCTCAAAACAAGTCATTTAAAACAAGGAAAACAATTGTGTCACTACAATGACATGACTACTAAGAGGACTAACATGAGCTGAAACCATTGGGCTCATTGAATCCACAGTATTGCCATTCTTTATGTCAAGTAGTGCAATTCCAAGACTGCTTGGAGACCCCCAGCAATCAGAATTCCAGTTTAGAATAGTGGAAAATAACACATTTATACTGCATGCCGAAAACGGCATGTTTTTTGTTTTTTTTACCCCAAACTGCATTTGATTAGCATAAAGTGTGCACGTTTGTAGAGGCCTCATGGGTATTTATAAAAACCCATTTTTTATTCGGATATCTTGAGGTGAGAGGTCAAGGGACCCCTGTCGATATGGCCAACTTCCCAAGCCAACATTTTGAATAAGTAGATATGGATGGGTTTGACCTTGATAACAATATTGAAATGTCTTTATCTGTGTCTGAGCATAAAACAGCAGTTATATTACGTTTGTCAGATAATGCTAAATGGCTAGGGACTCTGATATCCATATACATTTGACAGTTGTTTTTCCTAGTCATGTGACTTGTTTTATCTTATCTAACCTATTTCAGACCAGTTAAGACTGATGAAATGAATGTTTTGGGACCATTTATCGGTTGGGTTCGCTTGTGTTGTGTTTTTTAAGCTCATACATTTTTCTGTATAATATATGAATTCTGTTTGCTAAATTATTATTTGAACTATATATATATGTTTGAAATATAAATTGTAAATACTTGCTGTTTATTGTCCGGGCCCCTGTTCTAAAGCTTTGGATAGCTTGTCAGGGTGACCAATTTCCCATGTCTCCATAACGAATTATGATTGCACTTGCTTTTTTATGTATTCGTCATATCAGGTATCATTTTAAAGCTTGTCATGTGAATGCAGCTTTAGTCCATTGAGAGCAAATCAAATTCCAAAATGTTACTTGACCCATGTTAATAATGTCATATATTTGGCACAATGTGACATTTCCAAAAGTATCAACAGAACTTAAACTTTTCAATTGATCTGAACATTAGTTTTTACTCTGCTCCTTTTATATGACACCTTTTGGAATAGATTGTAAATTTGATCAAGGTATGCACATGTAGTTATTACTTATTACACCTATTCTCCTTTTATAATTAACAGTTTAAAAGTTGGTGTGTTCTATGACTTCTTCAGCTGTATCAGATGTAATGAGATAAATAGTTATGAAGGAGAACTAGAAATGTGGTGTGTGTGTGTGTGTGTGTGTGTGTGTGTGTGTGTGTGTGTGTGTGTGTGTGTGTGTGTGTGTGTGTGTGTGTGTGTGTGTGTGTGTGTGTGTGTGTGTGTGTGTGTGTGTGTTTGTGTGTGTTTCTCCAGCAATTAAGAGCAGCAGCTGATGGTTTTACAGTTAAATAAAGAATCCAGTGTATGTGTCGCATCAGCTTTGACTCAACATCTGTCGTCTCATCTGCTTCGTCTAATTGTCTGATGTTTTGTTTAAAGTTTTTCTTTAGCTTGGAAAACTTAAAACGAGCTTCAAATCAAAAGGAACCGTGTAGGAATATTGCTGTTTTATCTAACTTTATCATCAACATTAAATAAAAGGATGACGCTCATTGTATATGAGGTGAATGTGAGAAATATCCCGAAGATAAATGGTCTCTTGTACTTAAAATAAAAAGGCAACAGAACTAACTCCATCTTAGTGGATATTTGTGGTTGCTTTTGTTTCCCTTGTTTTCGACTTTATCCTTCCTTTTGCGTTGAAGCTGTCCGTGGTAAAAACTTTAAGCAGAAATGGATCCACTTTGTAAACGAGGCGGATTGATCTAACTTTGACAGCTCTAACGGCAGATATAGATAACCGCCTGGGCGCAAGTGAAAAGATAACGATTGAGATTGAATCACTGTTCCGCAAGATACACTGCAATTTTAACAAGCCTGTAAAGAAAGAGAGAAAAAAAACGTCCTGTGTATCAAGTGGAAAAAAAGTTTGGAAAATAACAATGCAGATGACAGCAAAATGATTTTGTTTGTTGCAGGGAGGCTGTTTATTCTGGAGATAGTGCTGTCTGAATGGAAACAACAATATTGGATGGGTTTGCATATCAACATTTGATAAAACGCCATGTGCAGCTTTATAGCATCCTTTAGAAAGAGAGCAATGCGTGTCAACTACTCGTGAAAAAAGTCAAATGTTTTGCCCAGTGTAATGTGAACTGAGTCATTTGTTTGGTCTATATATCTTTGTTGTATCAGAGACTTTATTGTTGTCGGTTAAACATTGTTATCAAAAATGCTTTGTACCTTCCAGGTGCTCGGAAATGTAAAAGACTTCCAATTGATTAGTTTTATTCAGGCTTGGGGAGTAACTGATTTCATGTAACAGTATCACTTAATCAGGATACCCACAAAAGTTAACTGTATTCCCTTACAGTTAGATACAAAAAGTCAACATCAGATTACTGTGATACTCCTAAAAAATGTCGGGTTACTAGCAGGATAACATTGTTACTAAAAACCTAAAAAGGGTATGTTGTGTTTGTTGTCAAAGGAGCAGATTTTAGTTATTTGTAAGAAGTGTCCATTGTATTGTTCTGTCGGCTAATACTTTAAGTGTGAATTGATACTGCCTGAATTTCAGTAGGTGAACGTTCGCAAGGCACTGTACCAACTTGATGTCAAGCAATGCAGAAAGCTATTAAATAATAATTACAATTCATAGAAAAATTGCAATTGTAATGTATTTGTTCAAGAAAACCTTCTTTGTTAACCTTTACAATTATAGATCCTTTACATTCACCTCATACTGTAGGTATGGTGGCCAGGTGTTTTGTTTTGCACTGCACTGCAAAGCATTTCTACAATTTGTCACACAAATTGAGCGAATGTCCTGCATTTGATAAGTAAATGTATATATTTATGGGAGCAGCCTGTTGAGGGCAATTAAAAGAGATTTTTTTTAGATATTTGCCAGAGTTTTTTTTATTTCAGTCACGCATGGATGTGATTACGATTTGAAGCGACACTACGCGCGAAACTCACAAGAAATGCCCGGCTCATAGAGAAAAATGTCGATCTATAGATAGATTCCTCTTGAAACTAAAAGAGGATTATCAAGCAGATGAGGTAACAGCAGCTGAAATAAAAAACGTTTAACACACTGTGCAGTATTCGCAATATTACAGGTCAGCAGTATGCTCATATTTCCAGATTCAGAGATTTTCCCCAACAATAAGGGCTTCTTTTTGGATGAGTGTTTGTTAGACAAAAAAAAGGAATTGTACTTTACTTTGTTCGTGCAAACAATTCACCTATAGTAAAACATTGTTATTAATATTTAAAAGCTAATAGTTGCAATATAAATGTTTACTTTAAGGGTGAGATGGACATTATATTTAAATCGCATTGTCCTGCATGTGGCTTGTTTGCACCTGGTCAACCTACTTATAGGTAGCACAGCATTCTTTTATTGTCTTGTATTATCTTTTTAATTTAAAAGCTGCACTGGAATAAAAAGAAAACAACAACTTACGAACACACAGGCCTCCACTTTCAAAGAAGCCCGGGCAGCACTGTGAGCGTCGCCTGTACATCGTCCTCACACCTCTCCTGTACGCCGTCTTGTAGCTGATCCTGTACACACACACAAACACAAACACAAAAAAGTTGACGATTTTTCTTTCCGTTACCTAGCATATTTACTTAAAGGTTATAACCAACAATAATCATGCTGCTCCATAAAAACATACTAAAAAGTGTTCACATCAGTACACTCCTGAAAAATAAGCGACACTTTGAGGAAGTCTCTCCCACTCATTCAAGGACGCTGATGTTGTCTTGAAATTTTCAGCTTAAGATCAATGACTCAGCTCTTAGCTGGAGGAGCTAAACTGGCGGCTATAAAGCTTAATGTGGTCATTAAAGCCGATGCGCTGACGGTCGCTCATCAAAATGACCACATCAGACGGCGTTGGGTAGTAGACTCTGGTGACTGACTGCCTCGGAGCTTCAGCATCAGAAGTGCATGCTGTACGAGAAAATATATATATCTTTTACTTTATCTTTTTTTGGGCATTAAACTTAAACTTCTGTTCATATAAATATTTTTGTTTCATTTAAATGTATTTCATATTGCACATTATTACATTCCGATTATTCAATTGGGATATTTCAAAGGTTATTAATACTTGATAACACACCGCTGCTTAGCAAAAATAATGACCATTGCTAAGGAGGATCAAGGGAAAGAAGGAAAGAGGTTAAAAGACAGAGTGTTGGGCGTCAGATAATTATGCAGAAGATGGCAGACAGGAACACACTAACAGGACCACGGTACGGTACGGGCTATTGCATTGTTTAGAACATGTTCTTGGAAAAGAAACTCAGAACAGACTTGGAAAGTTATAGAAAATCCTCGATCAGTGCTACCGACATTTTAAGTTACGTTGCTGTTGCCAGCCATTGGTAAGCCGTGGAAATTTTTCTGAACGGAAGCAATACGATATCTTTTAGGTCAATACAATTATTTAAAGTGGACCTATCATGCTATATTTCAAAAATATATTGTAGGGCCATAACTATATAAAACATGTCTGTGAAGTTTCAGATCACCCATTGTAGCCATGCCTCATACTGCTCAAAACTTTCTTTTGAAGCCCTGTTAGAGAAAAGCAGATTCTTTTTTTTTGTCTTGCTTTTTAAACACATGTGCTCTTCAGTACAGGTTAGCTCTGAGTGTTAGCGAGGCTTGCTAATGTAAACAAAGACGAGATTACGTCCAAAACACGTTTTTTTAACTTTTATTTTTACATTTATCGAGTAAAAAAGCTATTCTTGATTTCAATATTACAGTCAATTGAAATGAATTTATATTTAAACTGTTTGTCAAACTAAATTAGCAATGTAAGAGCGTCACCTATGGCTTTTGAATTTCATGCAATTTCTAAACTAAATTCATGAATTGGTTAATTAAAGAATTAGATGATAGTGAGAATAATCACTTGTTGCTGCAACAGTGCTCTCTGCAGCTACCATGAGTAGCTGTCTGAGTCCATACCTGTGTCTGGTGCATTTGAACCAGTTGAGGATGTCGGTGCAGCGGGTGTAGTAGACCTGGTCGAATGGATGGGCATACGACTCCTGCACAGTCACTGCATAGCTGGAGGGATAGGACAAATCAAACACACATTGCCGGGGTGCCTGAAAACCATCGCTAAAAGACACATGCAGAATTGAATCCCTAATTTTGAATAAATATTTGTCAATAATACATTAACAAGAAGCCTGTTGCACTTCCAATTCATGTTTTTCTTTTCCAGTTACCCTCAAAAACACACATTTTTTAAGAATCCGGACAGAACTCGATTTTTTATCTCTGATATTGTCTCTTCAGGGACTAATTGTGTTTACCTGGAACAATACCTACTGTAGCTGACCCAGGTGTTGACACTCCTGTGTTGAATAAAGGTTACTGAACTGAGTCTAACCTTTGGCGAAAAGTGAAAACTGTAATGGAGGTAATATCCATTTCCACAATTCCTACTGATTAAACTGAGAGATTATCGATCACAGCACATGCACTCTGTAGCTCTCATCAGAAATGACATTGTGCTTTTTACTCAGTGTTGCACTGAGTGGCGAGACCACTCAAGCAGTCACATTAGCATGCCTCTGGATTTACGGCCTCGCCGTGTTCCCAGGAGTAAACCTTTTCCCTTTTGCTTTTGATTATTGGCAAACCCTCGGTCCCTGATTTGTGGCAGGGAGTCCATTAGCTCGCTGCGGCAGTTTTGAGCAACGTTTATGAATATTGGAGAGTAAACTATATGGGGGGGGGGGGACTGACCTCTCCCAGTGGCTGCACACGTTGGGGTCGTCCGGGTTGAGGGGCGTCGCCAGAGCGATGAAGCTGATCAGGAAGAGCCACAGCAGGGCCTGGGGGGGAACCCCACTGACCCCCATTGTCCTCCTCCCTCCGTGCTAGGGGAAGCAGAGAAAGACGGTTAGATTTTACCTTTTAAAAGCATGCAGTGTAGTGTCATAACCCCGATTCTAGGCCATGACAAAAAACAGTTGGATGAAGCAATAGTTCTTAAAACATTTATTGTAATATAAAGCGAAACAAAGGCCACAATGTGTAGCTGCTGGCAGGAAGGAGTCTAGGAGAGAAACTAAGGGAGACACTCTGAAGTGGGGCTTTTATTGTCCCCTGGAGCGCAGCATCCAGGTGCTCTGCTTCAGTTACCTTCAGGAGAGAAACAGTAACAAGCTACAAGATATACTTCATGAGTTAGGCTGGGGCCATCACCCCTGCCGATGTCTCCAGGGATTACCAGGATACTATTAACAGTGGAGAAATGTTATAAGTACATTTTAAGTATTTACTCAAGTACTGTACCTAAGTAACATTTTGAGGTTCTGGTACTTTACATTCTTTTTCATTTATGCTTCTTTATACTAAGCAAAATATGTTGTATTACTCTATTATATCTACTAGTGAAATCTTACTCACACATTGATGCTTTAGTGCTTACAATCTAATAATAAATTATTCTTTAACTGAAGGTTGGCTTATAGGCTTCACCCCATTTGGCTGCTTCGGGTTATGCAGCTGTAGGTATGATGTTGAATCTCTGAGAATCAAACAGCAGCAGGTGGTGCAGATGCTGAGGTAAACTTTCATTCAATCTTTTTGCAGCTTTAAAGTGTTTACAGAGAGTTTGGATCCAAACACTTGAACTCCCATCAAATATGTACTCTACAGTATGTAAGGCTCCAAAACCCAACCTAACTGAGAGCCCGCCCTCCCAGGTATGATTGACCAATACGGTCGGGAAATATTAATGTTTTCTATGTCTCAACACTAACAACACCTCGGTTGATTGTTCAATAGTAACGTTTTTTTTTGTATCTCATTTAATAACATCTTTTAACGACCAATATCCAATGAAATATAAAACGCAACATTTTCACAAGCTACATCATAGTGCTTCTTTTGAGGAACACTTGCTCTGTAAGGCAAACCAATAAAGACAAAAACATTACTTTTCATGCATTGGTCCATCTTAAGTTTGGGCTATTTTGCTTTCCTTACAATGTTCTTTCAGACAGTTGGAAAAGCAACATCCAAAAATCCCATAAAGTGGTTTATTTGACTAAATGTGTGTCTGTAGATTTCTCCTTAATTGAAAAAACCCTAGCAATAGATATTGCCCTATTTGCATATTTATACATATCATTTCATAAGACTTGTAAAACATAATATTATAGTCTTAGCTTACATTTCTCAGTGATATCTATTAGTTACATGTCAACTCTATTCACCTGTATCATCTTTACATCCACAAAAAACACAAAGGGACATCTTTGATTGAAGTTTGTGTTTCCTTTAAAAATCTAATTTAAGTTAAATTAAGTGACATCTTAATTATTTGTGTCTTACAATCCCGAACTTGCATAACAACTTGTAGAAAAGAAAATATTCATATATCTCTCAGCAAATGTTTTAATAAAAAAGATGAACGTGTAGCAAAAAACCTAATTTGTAATAAATAAGACATTAAACAGCACCAGCAGACCATGCTATTGTCAGGGAGAATACCAGGGTGTAAATATGGAGATATGTGAATCTGAAATGTGTACTGATTCACAAGGCAATGAAACTTCTGCTTGGGGTGATCCACTGTTATTTTCTTCGGAGCAAAAGGCGGAAGGCTGAATGTATGTCAGGAGAAGCGAGCGCTGTGAAAGTTGAAACCTCTGTTATTAAATGCAAAAGAAAATAGCAGGGCACGCATGCACTGCGGAGAATGCCAATCAAAAAGATAATCCACGAGCGACATCTCCATGTGTGGTCGTGTGTCCAATCTCTCCATAGAAATGACTCTTTACATGAAGGTTGGACACAACAGTAAAGGCAGCAGCGGGGAAACCTTATTCTTCCCAAGAGTTGTCAGTTTAATCTAATTGTTTTTTCAAATGCGAAAAATTCTCAGTCCAAAAGAAATTGAGGTAGCATCCATTTTTAGCTTTATTTATTTTAAACAATGGTTGAAAAAGTATTCCGAGATTTTTTTACGTTTTGTTCTACAACATAAAAGACATTAGTCAACACCACACTGGTGAATGTCATACTTTTTCATGTGGTCTTAAAACAGCAGTTGCTTACAAGTCACTAAATGAGACTACTAAACGTCATCACGACGACCATTAGCCACCTTTAGCCTAGCAGGAGTGATGTTAGGTCATGTGGTGTCACGATTCTCATGTTATGTCACGTTTATAGTTTTTTAGGTTTGGGTGTTTTTCATGTCATGTTTTCCTTTGGGTTATTGTCTGGTCCTTTTCCCTGTGTTTTTCCTCTTGTCATTAGTTTCCCTGGTGTGTCTAATTGTCTGATTGTGTTCACCTGGGCCCCTGTGTTTTCTCCTCCCTCCTCACCTGTGTCTTGTTGTGTGATTAGTCTTGTGTGTATTTAAGTTCTGGGTTTTCTGTCTGTCTTGGTCGGTTCGTCTTGTTCCATGACTAGTTCTGCGGTGAGTGTTCTGTTTTGTCATTGTATATATATATATATATATATATATATATTGTCATTGTATATATATATTGTCATTGTGTATATATATATATATATATATATATAGCCTGAAATAAAGGAATTTTCAGTTTATATCTGCATTTGGGTCCTGCTTGTTTCACAAACCTTGACATGTGGTCGTGAGGTAGTTTGTTTATAGCCTAACATTAGCTGGTTACTTCTGGTGATTCCATTGACACTTCAAAAATAATAAAAGTGGTGTTAATATGTGGAGATTATCCTGCTGAGAAAAATGTTAAAGTATCATAAACATGTGTCTCATTTCCACAATATCCCGAAAACCCAATAGAAAAATCCCATTGTTTTAATGCGAGGGAGCCCTTGCAATGCTAACTTACGATTCAGCCTAAAGCATTTAGAGCAATGCAACTGGACATTTCTTACAAAATTATTAACAAAATCATTTTTATTTCCCCAGTCAGATTTCTAGGCAGCCTAATGGGCGGAATATCTCCATTGAGGCTGCTACATCTTCTAAATGTTTGCACACTGAATGAACCCTGGGAGGGTTGTTGACGGCAGCTGTTGGCATGACCGTGACATAACACTCAACGGCGGAATGATTCCTCATCGGGCCATTTCAGAGGCGCACACACTGACAGCACTGGAACATCATGGTGATGATGAATAAAACCACTGAGTGACAGAGGAGGCACGAGTCAAAATCTCCCAGACACACTGTCCCGTAAAGGAATGACATTATGATGTTCATGTGTGGACAACCGGAGTGTTCTCATTAGGTGTAATGTGAGCGCGGCTGAGAGGAGACAGACAAGCTGGATGTTTTTTTTTTTTACTTCTTTTTTTTACACAGGTGTCTGCTCCGTGGAGACAGGCTGCAGACAGGTATAATTAAAGCGAAGCTGAATCAGCCTCTGCAAGAATAATCACTGGTTACGATGAGCGGAGTTTGACGTGAGACAAATGTGTTGAGTGAAGTTTGGTTAAGGACACAATCTCAAAGTGATATTGTACATTTTTTGGAGAAATTTTATCAATATATTCATATGTGTTTTGGCAACATAAATGACTATGGAGCTAGTTTGTTTATACATTTGGGGTTTTAAAAATCCCAAAAGAAATTCCTAAATAATGAAGATTAAGGCCCAGAGGAATAGATATACAGTCCCCTCCAAAACTATTGGAACAGCGAGGCCAATTGCTTTATTTTTGCTGTACACTGAAAACTATTTGGTTTGACATCAAAAGATGAATATGAGACAAAGGGTTAGTATTTCAGCTTTTAATTCCAGGTACTTACATCTAGATCTGTTAAACAACTGTTAAACAAGAAAAAGTATTGGAACAGAGACCTAGAATAGTGTGAAAATTGAATAATACTTAGTATTTAGTTGCAAATCCTTTGCTTGCAATAACTGCATTAAGCCTGCGACCCATTGACATCACCAAACTTTTGCATTCTTCTTTTGTGACGGCCCGTCCACACAGCGGCGTTGGAAGCTTCTGCCCTTTCACTTTGAATGGGGTGACGTCACTTTTTGCCGAACTGCATTGTGGGAAGCAGAGCGGAGCTTTCCTGGCGTTTCAGGCTGCAAAAGTTGAGCAATGTTCAACTTTTGAAGCCTCGGCAAAAGCGTCAGCCAATCAAATCCTGTTTATGCAAATCTGCCAGTCCAAGCACTAGCCAATCAAACCGCGTGTATGCTGGGAGTGACATACCGCAGTTCAGATTGCAGATGTACCAAACAGCGACGCACACTACATGGCCTCCTACGAGACATTTAAAGCCACCCTTGCTACTACACTTGCTACCCTTGAAACAAAACCGGCATCCATTTTGGCAATAGCGGAGAAGAACCTGTCTTTTTTGCTTTGTATGTCGGGGGCGGGAGATTCATGTGATTGGTTGTTGGTCGCGTTGCTCGCATAAACTCCCCCAAGCTTCAGACACGCCCACCTCCAAGCTTTTTCCAAAGCCGCTGTGTGGACGGGCCATGATGCTTTTCCAGGCTTTCACCACAGCCTCTTTCAGTTGTTTGTTTCAGTCTCCTCTTTAGCAGGCGTAATGCTCGCTCAATAGGATTGTAGTCTGGAGATTGACTTGGCCAGTCTAGAACCTTCCACTTATTTTCCCTGATAAACTCCTTGGTTGTTTTGGAAGTGTGTTTTGGGTTGTGTTAATGCATGATGAAGGATCTCCCGATCAGTTTGGTTGCATCTCTCTTTAAATTGGCAGACAAAATGTCTCGGTAGACTTCCAAGTTCATTTTGCTGCTGCCACCCTGTGTTACATCCTCAATGAAGATCAATGAGCCCGTCCAGAAGAAGCCATGCAAGCCCAAGCCATGACATAACCTCCACCATGTTTTACAGATGAGCTTGTGTGTTTGGAATTATGATCCTTTCTTTTTCAACACGTTAGCCTTTCCATCACTTTAGTAAAGGTTCATCTGTCCATAAAACTTTGTCCCAGAACTTTTGAGCCTCGTCTCTGTACTTTTTGGCAAATTCAAATCTGGCCTTCCTATTCTTATTGCTAATGAGTAGTTTGCATCTTCTGGTGTAGCCTCTGTGCTTTTGTTCCCAAAGTCTTCTGCTAACGGTGGATTTTGATACCTTCCCTCCTGCCCTCTGGAGATTGTTGGTGGTGTTTCTTTACAAAAAACACCTGTCTGTATGTTCCAATACTTTGCTCACTTGAAAAATGGGTGGGTTTAAACAAAAGGTGCCATCTTCTCAGTTGTTTAACAGATCTAGATGTAAAAATACTGACCTTTTGTCTCATATTCATTCTTTCATCAAACCTAATTGTTTTCAGTTTACAGCAAAAATAAAGCAATTGGCCTCGCTGTTCCAATAGTTTTGGAGGGGACCGTAAAACACTTTTAAAAACAATTTATCTGAAACAGAACTTAAATAAAAGCTCTTTTTTTCTCTCATACTGCCTGTGCTGCAGCACCTCTTTTCACCCTCTGTCTGAAACCAGAGCTCAGTCTGCTCTGATTGGTTAGTCGCTTAGAGATGTCCCGCCCCTTAGACTATCACGTACAATTAGTTGGAGCGCTAGCCAATAGAAGTGTGTGTGACAGTGATGTCACTATGATAGGAAAGTGAACAAAGGAGTCCAATGGAGGGATTTCAGCGGTTGTAGAACATTTATATGCACATTGACCTATAACACAATACAGGAGAGGGGAAAGTCCCAAAAACGAAATAAGGCCCCTTTATTAGACTAACATAGTAAATCAAGAGGCAAGCACATGTTAACACAATAAAATCAAATAAGTCTAAAAGTAGCAAAAGGCATTAAAAACATTAGTAAATTGTAGAAAAAGCACATTACAGTGTTACAAGGCTTAAATCGAGAAAGAAAATATTTGATCAAATTGGAATTGAAGGGACAATTTCAAACTAATGTAATTAAGGAACAAACTATTTCACATTGATACACAAAAATGGGCTGACCTTGGGTGAATCTGGTGAGACTGAACTCTATCACAAGAAAAAGACCTCCAGTGGACGGTGCTGTTGGGAATGGACCTCAGGATCCCTGGGTGTAACACAAAGAGGAATATAATAAAGAGATTGTATGAGGACAAATACACTGAATAAAACATATAAGCAATCATTAACATCTCAACAATCTTTTATTTCAAACCAAAAATGTTGAGAGGGGTATTTAATATTTCTGAATGGTCATTCATGGTTTTAGTTTGTGAAGGTCCTTGTTATAAATGTTATTCTGTAGGAAGGGCTTGTTCTGTACATGGGGAACAAAATGCTTTGCAATGGTTCAACCAGACTGACAATGGAAAGGACAAAAAGAGACAAAGACACATCTGAGTACCAGTTCAATTGGGGAGAAGAAATAATTGGTTAAAGACACTGGAAGTTTTGCATCATAATGTGTTTAGGTTTAAATAGAAACCGTACTCTGTTACAGTGTTAAATGCACAATACTGCTGGAACATACAAGCAACATGTTAGTTTAGCAAAGCTCTTCAAACTACAGAATAGAAGAGAAGGATAGTCTCAGGTTAGCACTAATGAAATATAAAAATACTATTGACCACAAACCAGTTTAAACTTCTTCAATCTCACGAAAAGAAGAGTGCAGAGGGTCAAAAGAAAAAAAGGATAAACTCAACATTTGGTCCCGCATTACACTGATGTGTTCAAACGATCAGGGGTCACTTGACCCCAAAGTCCAAATTCCAACAGTATTCTCCCTTCATGCAACACTGCAGAAGCATGAAATCACATGTTTAACCATTTAGTTCTTCTTTAGGCTTGTACAATCCAAATGTAAAATAATACATTTCAGATCAATTTTTTTTAAAGAAGACCAATATTAATCTAACTTTACAATGGTAAGGAAAGATTTTAAAAAACAACTTCAAGAGCACAACGTCCCTCAGTGCGTATGTGTATCATGTAATGCAGGGGTGTCAAACTCAAATACACAGTGGGCCAAACAAAAAAAAATGGGTACTAGTCGAGGGCCAGACTGGTTCAATGTTTATTACAGAACTTATTGAAATGAACTTATTGCACATATTAAACCTGGAACTAACAAAGCTTAAATTATTGCCTATAAAAACAACATTAAACATTAAATAATCAGTTGCATTCATTTCTTATGGCTCTATCTGCAGCTTTTCCCGAGTCATTTCTTATGATTACATTTTCCCACAGGCCAACAACAGCTTCAAAAAAACAATTCCCCTCAAAGAGAAAAACAAACATGCCCTGTTGTCGCAAGAAAAAAAGTGCAGAAGGAAACATCCATTGAAACTCAGTGTGTTGCTCTGTGATGCTAGTTTAAGCCAGATACTTGGCATCTCATCTTGGGTGCAAGCTCATCAATGTTTGGGCTCAAGCTCTGAGCGGAGGAGACCCTCACGATTGAGTGAAGGTGTGCGTGCAATATACCGGCGGGCCAGATCTAATAGTAATTAGAAATTATCCTGTGGGCCGAAAATCAAATCCACCACATTACATTATTACATTACATGTCATTTGTTTGACGCTTTTATCCAAAGCGACTTACATACATTCAGTACTGTGGACAATCCCCTCAGGAGCAATTTGGGGTGAAGTGTCTTGCCCAGGGACACAACGACATGCTGACTGCAGTGGGACTCGAACTTGCTACCCCCTGATTCAAAGTCCAGCACTCTATCCACTTAGCCACAGCCGCCCCTACAGATTTGGCCCCCGGGCCTTGAGTTTGACACATGTGATGTAATGGATAAGGTAGGTTTGCACGCTCACAACTGTAGTTTTCCCATAATGCTGCACTGCAACAACGTCTTACTCATCACCTTTTACTTAAATCCACCCCAGGACACCGAAAAATGCAGATAATTCACTTCCTCTAATTCATCCAATTCAGCACATCCAGGTAGATGCTTCCAGCAGATATTACTTAGGATTAAACCCAGAGATAATTCAGAACTATCAAAGATTCAGTCAGCAGCGCTTTTACCTGAGCTCTGCCATATTTTATCAGTGCAGAAAATGAAGACTGCAGAGATATAAACTCTATAATGTGTGTGTGGAGTATGTGTGTGAATTTACATTTCCGTTTATGTGCATGTGGTGGCTCTGTGTTCATTGAGTGCTGCTTCTTATTAGCAGCAACTCACAGCGACAGGAAATCAATAAAAACACTATTATTGTTAGTCAAACAATATTTCCCCGACCCTGATGAATGTCTCCGCGTAAGGGTTTGCAGTGCGGGCCTGTCCGACAGTGAGCTTACGCAGAGCTGCCAAGACATGGCAGACACTGGTAATATGAGTTTGGAGGGGAAGAGGATATGATATATGACACAGTACTGTGGAAATAGCCGCTTGCGCTAAAATAACCCAATTTAATGATCAGATCAGTGGTTTTGGATTGTACTAAATGCACATTTCTAAGAGGGAAGTCATCCTGTTTTATTTATTTGCAGAAGAAGCAGAGTTTCTCCCCCGGGCGAGGTCGTAATTTAGATAATCTTTCACTAAAATGGCATCATGGATCTTTTGGTTAATAACATCCTATGGCGTCACCAGCAAACCAATCTCAAATGCATTGCTAACTCAATATATTTATTATGACTTTCTAACAGCAATGGATCAGACCTTGCACTGTATCATATGTTAACATCAGATATGTACTTAGATTTGACTACTCGTATTTTGTAAATAAATATATGTAGAATGTCTTAAAGGCAGTGAAATGTCTCTGGGAATATATTTTCTGTGTTAGACTTTAACTGGACAATACAACTCGCTTGATTCTTTATGTAAAAGTGATAATAGTAAACATTTTGACATTTCTGCATTCAAAACCATAACTAAATACAATGATTTTACTCCGTAGTTGAATATTATATTCCATAAGATCATCATGTTTGTTGCTTTGTTGCTGTGAGAACCATGTTTCTCAGAAAAACAGCCCTATTTTCAACTTTGTGACAATGCATTTTCAGCTGATCCAAGAGGAGCTTAAAATGGTACGGGTAAGCTTTCATTGGGGTCAAAATATTTGGTCCGGAAACAAACTACTTCTGTGGATTGATGAACTTCAAATCGTTGCCTATAAAGAACTCCATATTTTTGGTCTTAAAACCTTTCAGGGTCAGTGAGGCTTACTATTTGCAAACGTTCTGGTTTTCTATCATTTCTTTCATTGTGGTTATTCGGATTGCCAGCTAATGAAGCAAAAAGATTCCAATAATGCTGGAGTCTGAAATTCTCGTGGGAAAATGCAATTTTAGAGATGTTTTGTGCCACTATCTGTGCCTTCTTACTTGTCGGATATCAGACAGAACTGTTACACTCCGGTTCCTTTGTTAATCAGTAATTTCTTTGGAGTGGGTGGATTGAAAGGTCTGGACGGCAGCCACAACTCTGCCCATAAGCTTCAGAGACAGTTGGTTGGACTTTATAAAAGACTGCTTTTACTTTGATCTTGACTGTTATCTGGCAGATTTCCTTAAAGGTCTCCTATTGTGCAATTTTTAGGCATATATTATGAGTCTCAGATGTATACAAATATATAAAAAACATGTCTATCATGTGTTTTGCTCAAAATACCAAACTGATCATTCATTTTAGAAATCCCTCATATCCTTCTGTTTCCGCCCTGTTAGAGAACTAAGAGAAACAGGAGTCCTTAGCTTGAAAAAAAGATGAAGGGGCGCTTGTGTCTGCTCAGAATTCTACCGGCAGATAGAGCTAAATGCTGCCGTGATTAAACGCCATATCGTGTTCCAAACCACATCAAGGATTATTTCTGAAACAGTATGGAGCTCAAATGCTTTTTCTCTTACATACTCTCTCCATTACGGCGTTAGCTCTGAGTGTTAGCGATGCTTGCTAATGTAAACAAAGACCACATTACGTCCAAAACACGTCGGGCATTGTTTCTGTAGCAACGTTTCTGGTAGTGCCGTTGGTCCACATTTCCGATATTACGTCATATCGGACGCAAATCTGGATCAGCTCCGTTGTACCCCCGTTTTTAGAGATTTGGTTTATGGAGAAAAAGAGAGAGGGTTTTATTTTCTGACGCTGCGTGAGTTCCCTGACACACCAGGGACACATATTTATGTATAAAAGACATCAAAAAGTGCATTTTACATGATAGGTCCCATTTAAGACATAATGTTTTCCATTGAAACTGATATTCAAGCAAGTTAATTCAACCCAAACCATCTAATGGCGCTTTTCCACTGCAGTACCTACTGTAGCACGGCTTAGTACGGTATGGTTAGGCCTTGGCAGGCCAGGCTCACTTTATGCTGCATTTCCATTACAGTTTAGTTACTGGGGTAGTAACTATAGTAACGCAGTGTAGGCGGGGCAATCGGCTGTTCGGCGGGCGGAGCGACGCTGCATAAAACTGCCGTGACGTCATCTTCAATGTGAACCACAAAAACATCAGCCGTTAGCTGTTAGCACTCAGAGCTCACAGCTCCTCATATCTGTTCAGAAACTGGACAAAAGTTAAACAAGTACAAACCACAGACTGTCTGTGTCATGGCGAATACAGTCGCTGGTTTATTTATGTCTGTATAGGCCGTTGTTGTGAGTGTAGACGGAGTATATACAACGTTAGCTTAGCCTGATCGATGCGATCAAAAGGTGTTTCTCCTGCCGTCTTGTCTGCAGACTTGTCAAAGCATTAATTCATGGTTTTTACTAACCGGTATCAGTATGTTGTTACTTCGGCATCATTTTGAAACGTGTATTACAATTAAATCACGGTAAAATATGTTCATTTTGTTGTAGTTGTAGCCCCCGAGCCAGCAATTCTCTCTGACCATTCAGCAGTCGAGAGTGTTTACGTCACTAGTTTAGCATATTCAGCCCGGTTGTAAGAACCACGATTTTGGAGGACCAGAAAAAAGGTGAAATAGTATCCGGCCCGCTTAAACCGTGCTACGTGCTGCAGTGGAAAAGCGCCATTACTGACAAATATCAAGGCACTATAGTTGAAGATTTTATATTTTACTTTTTATTGATTTGTTAATTCTTTGTTAATATCAGAAACTATGGGAACGTTGTTTTGTTATTGCCTCCACTAAAGAGGTTATGTTTTTGCCTAAGTTCGTCAAAAGCATTTATGTGGTATTGGAATTATCAGAAAAATGATTTTACCTAAAGTCCCTGAAAGTACATCTCCTTTGTAGCGTCCATGTCTCAACATTACAACTTAAAGCTCACGGGCACGACGTCGGAAGAGCCACTTCCCATCTCAGGAAATAGGATAATCAGAGGAGCATGTAAATGCACTATTGGCCATGTCAAAAGTGTGCAATTCTAGTTTTTATATTGATTGGTGACAAAATACCTATGTAAAAGCAAATTAAAAAACTCTCTTTTGATTATAGAGGCTTTCACGAAGCATGAAATTAAAAAAACTGGTATTTGATGGAAATACTGAAGAATATTCTGTCACAGCACCTAGAGAGCAGAAAATGTGAAAAGGGGGAATATAGCTCCGATGGTTTTGGTTTAATTCACTCAACTCAATGCAGTGAGCTTACTTTTTGTTTGGAACAATTTATTTAAAACTGTTGGCTGATTCACGTAATGAAGTATATTAGTATTAGTATTGTGACACCAGGTTTTTGCACTTAGTGGGCCACCAAACGGTCCCAACAAGTTCATAACCGTGATATGTTCAAACTCTGACTTTTGAGCTACTAAAGACTAGGACATCATCAACAACGATCTTTAATATGTGCCTCAAAGCTTCATTGAGGAATACGCTCCCCTGTGGCTGACACTCAGCTCCACCCTGACGGAGAGTTACAGTTTGCTGACAGTAGAAAGAAACCAGTCGATCTCCTCAGTGCTCTCCAAGGGCCCTTTGGTAATCCCAACTCAAAAGTGATGTCAAAGCATTAAACATTAGCTTGGACACGTTAAAGGGTGACTCTGGTCAACCGCATTCAAAGGCCAATCACATTTATGTGTTGAATGATCCTTAACTGTTCATAGAAAAAGACTTAAATGTGGCAAAATGACTCGGCGGTAAGCATTATTTGTGTTTAAACAACAGCAGACAGAACATTATTAAAAGTTTAAAGAATGGTACCTCATAGAAATATTACACTTACCCAGAATCTCTACAAATACATTTCATAAATCATGAGCACTGTGGAAGTTATATACCGACCCACAGTCTGAACTGATTACGGAGCATTTCTCACAACCTTATGATGACTTCGAGCAAAAACAAATTACTTGTCTATGAATAATACACAAATATAAATAGTTAACAAGTTTGACTAATCACCATGGTGTTAACATCAGCTGTACTGTTCCGATTCTCCACCAACACTTAAGTTTAAAGGTTAAAAGAAATCCAGATTTTCTGCAATGGAGCAGCTGTTATTATTACAATGGTGTAGTTAGTGAACCATGACCTCAGTGACATATAATGCAGCCTCTCTCTATGCGCAGCGTCTTTAAGAGCTACACTCAATTGGCAATGCAGCAATTTGTGAAATCACCCTAATCCGTCCATTCACCCTTCATCTCGCCCTGATCAATGGTCACCTATGGGCTAAGGGGAGCTGGGGATGGAGGGGGGTATTGACTGTCATGGAGCCCGGTCAATAAATTGATCTTTGTAGTCTCTTCTATCTTTAAGACACGCTGCTTTTGTCTAATAAGGTTTTTTTTTGCGTTTCACTGCAAATGGTTTTCAAATCTTAGCTCTTATTAAACTTGCAAAACAGGCTTAAAAAACAATAAAATCTCTATAGGTCAGAGAAGCAACAAAAGAGAGAACTTTAACAGAATAATAATGCATGGCCGTGCTGCATCTATGATGTGACTAAGTGACTTTAAGGATTACTGTGGTCATCTTTTGCATGTTTTAATGGTCAATAAATCCCCTCTGCATTAGATATGATGAAGCACCATAGGTCGCATGAGTGACCTCTAAACAAACGAGTTAAGTGGAGCAAAATACTTCAAATAGGTTCATTTGCCCTTCAGAGTCCTCAAATACTGTTTAAAGACAAACCGTGAAATAATCATTGGTCTTTTTATGCAGTTCCTTAACAAAATGAAAAGTGGTTGAAAACACAAAAAGAGAAACATATTGAAAACAAAGTTAGTTGCTAGTTCTTGCAACACGGCAATGCATGCTGACTGCAATGCCAGTTTTGGTACAGGACTGGAAGTATTGAAAACATGGCCACAGGGAGAAGTCTATCTAAAATCACAAAATCAATGATGAAGCATATTAAAAAATGTAAAACAACCAAGTCGAACAAAGATGTACATAGAAGTACAGTCAACCTAAAAAAAATTCAAGGTTTAGGTTTAATTTCTTCTATATTTTTTGCAATTGGGGTACAGGAACATTCAAAACCACATTTCCTTTTCAACCTGTAATTCCACTAAAACTCAGTAGTTGGAGCTGGCTAATATCGGCAATGGCATACTTTAGTACTGTTAGTGTTTTGTGTTTTTTTATAGTTTTGAAGCTACTGTATATGGCACAGAGGAATATACATCACCCTTTTTTCAGCACACCATCTCTTTTTTTAAATGGAGATGTGTTGGCTATAAGAAAAATAAGGAATAAGCCTTTTGCTTGAAATAAAACCAGCTCTGAACATGTGTCATCACACTGTTGAGACAAAGAGAAAAAAGTAGACAATAGTCATATGTCAAGTATGGATATTGAGTAATAACCAATTTGGTGGATATCCACATGCATTTCATTTTGAGAGGACAGTAATAACACTGGCTAGTTTGACACTGAAACAGCCACATGATGAAATGATACTCTGCTTGTCATCATGAATCATCACATTGCATCATTGAACAGTATGACCACAATAACCAGGCCAGCCATTGGTGGAAACACGTTTTTCTGACATCTCTAATTTGAACAACCAAATCGCATGTTATCGGCATCAGGTGTTTGGGAAAAAAGATTGTGGGAATCAGAAAAAAGCTGTCTCTTAAATTCAAGCCAGAACTTCAGGGGGGGGGGGGGATATATCCACCAAGCCTCATGTAACTCCCCATAATGTCTTTGGCTCCTGGGGCCATTTTACTTGAACTTAATGTACAATTAGCCTCAGGAAAACCCAGGCTTTTCCTGTTTTGCCGCTCCCTCTTGGTACCAAGGACAATTGAAGTAATGGCTTTTAAGGAGGAACACAGTGTGCAAGAGAGAGCTGAGAAAGCATTTCTGCCTTGCAGGACAGAGAGTCCTGGTGAGGGGCAGTGGGTAATTGAAAAGCATCCATCATCCATGTAAACATGTAAGAATACAAAACAGCTCAATCTCATCTCAAAATGTAGACCCCTGCTGCTAAACTATAGAGATAACTTGTCCAGTGACATTCAAGAAATTCAGCAAGAGCAGCTATTTGAATATACATTGTAACCAGGGGAATGAGGTTCTACGAAGAAGAAAGCAAAAAAAAAGGTTTAGAGACTCAGCCGAGCAGCAGCGGCAGCGTCATTTTTTAAACTCTACTTCTCATAAACGGTTGTCAACAACTAATGGATCTCCAAAAACAAGATTTCACCATATGAATCACCAATCATGTCAAGCTCAACCTGAGAAATAGGAACACTTCAGGATAAATGCGCTCATTCTTTCTCCTACTGTCAGCTTTCTGAGTTACTCAGCTCTTCTTCTAATTCTTAAGAAGGTGGAATGGAATGATGTTTCACATTTTAGAACAAATAACCCTCTGCGTCGTCGTCGTCCTACGAGCCACCGATTTCTTCGCACAATTCGACAATTCTCATAAGGTCACTTAAACCTAATCGCTCCCAAACAAAATGAATTCACCTCGTCCCACCCTTCAATCAAACATTACACTAAATGTCCCCGCCTTTTTAATCAATCCAATCATTTCCAGATATATGAGAAGTGGATGTTTTAGGTCAAGAGTCCGACTCAACAGAAATTAAAATGGTTTGATTTTGTGTAATTGGCCCCAATGACAACCAAGTCTGTCCTTGACTAAAACTGATCGTTATGTTGATTAATGGCCGATGACGAATAATTCATAGAAGATTTCTTCCTTAATCAAACTAAAGTAAAAACCCCCCAAAAAAAAAAAACGAGTAATCAAACTGCATATTACTCAATTCAATTCAAAACCTTTATTTATCCAGGTGAAATTCCATTGAGATCAATGATCTCTTTTTCAACGGAGACCTGCAGCAGTAGGTTCCAGATGAAGACATAAAAACATAAACAATAGAACAAAAGGACATCATACAGCAATAACCTATGATTTAAAGTCTTCCACCGTTTTGTTTTTAGTTTGACTTATTATATTACATATAATACATTTGATATAGATGTCCACAATGTGGGGTCAGGAGTTGGACTGCACAATAGCCAGTAGAAATGCTGCCAGTATACACTAAACCAGTGTTAACTGTGAGTATGCTTTCGGAGGAAAGCCTGTTAAAAGCTTTGATTTGTTTTCAGGTTAAAGTAATGACCATTAAAAGATGAGGGATCTTACAGAAATCCATCCAAAGTTTTAAAAACTAGCACACACTGTATAAAAGAAAGATGGAATAGGGATTATTTTTTGTACATTAGTGTTATCTATTGCTTTTCTGTATAGGGAGCATGAAAGCGTATTTATTTAACCTAAAAACTAAATTTCTGCCAACAGATAGCTCCGCTAATTCCAGTTTCTACCACAAATCTATCCACTATGATTAGAAAAATAATCCCCTCAGTAATTTACCTGCTTTCCCAGATGATATATTGAGCGTGCTCATATGATATATTACTAAGAATCTCCAATCGTTGCGAGTATCTTGCAGTGTTAATATACAAATTAGTACACATCCTGCAAATGAAAGAAGGATCAATGTACAATACTGCATAATGAGTACAAGCTGTATAATGACTACTGGTTACTTTCCCTTTGAACGTATGCCTGAATGAGGTTGCGGTTTGCAGAGCATAAATACTTGATGTGGCCTCAGTCTCACACATATACACACTGAGGGGTTCTAAGACATGGGCGCCCCAGTTTCTGCTTCTCTATTATCAAGCCTTTATCAGGAACAAAGATATTGAAGTGGAGGGAACGAGGTGTGGCCAGTCAAACCAAGCCCCTAGGAAATTATATGGGCGTTAAAGCAAATTTTCGTAGTGTCCAAACTGTTACTATGACGTTCGTGTCAGTCCGTGACCACATTGGGCCAAAAAAAGCCTTTTCCCATTGACTTGACAAATGGGAAGAGAGATGTCTGTAAATCGTGTAACTTATTTTTAGCAAAATAAACGACTTAGTATGAACACTGGAATAGCACTTTATAAATGCGCCAAAAGGCAAATTCTGAGTTATTTTCCCTCTACATTAATTTGACTGAGCCGAGACCATGGAAGCAGCGAAAACTCCAGTTTGCCTGCTCTATAGCTCCGGAAGATCCAGGGAAGACCCAGGGAGGGTCCAGGGACCCTCCCAGGAAGTTTGAGGGAAGACTCAAGGAAGATCCGAGGAACAAAAGAGAGGATCGAGTCGGGAAGATCGAAAGAAAGATCTAGGGCAGATCGAGGCAGATCTGGGTACTTTTTTACTTGATAGGCTATTTTGATGTGCCCTGAGCATCTTTCCTTGAAATTAAAGGGTTCCTGCCTCTTTTTTTCTTTATATCATCATACAACATCTATGGGTCGAACACACAAAGACGAATCTGGACAGCTACTGACAACAGTGACTGACAGGTATTTGACAAGGTTTGTGTACAGTGCCTTTTCCCATCACCAAATTCTGTCATGGCATGCAAAACCTAATCAAAGTGATGAAATCTCAGGACGCAAGCCAAACGACTCAAAACACAAGTTCTGCTGTCTTTGTTAGGCTACCGCATTTAAATCCAAACACACTCGCCAGACTTGAAAAGGCATTTATTAGAGTTGCAGAGACGAAGGGGAAGACGATGAGCCTTTATCAAGGCCTGCAAGAACAAACAACTGATGCAAACTCTCGACATCCCAGCAGAAACTTTTTCTCCCGAGAGCGCTGCGATGTCAGCTGCGTAATTCATGAGTGAAGCCTGTCAGGCACATGAGCCGCTGTGAGGTATTTCTGAAGGACGGGGCCGAACAAACACAACTCACTCGGTGTAATTTGTCAGGCAGGCTGGGCCCCTCTCCGCCCATCTTTGCATTGATTAGAAGCCTAAGTATGATGCTGATTAAGCACCAAGCTTTAATGGTTCAATCAGGAATGTATCAGACCTTATAGATTTTGTTGGACTTACATAGTATGTTCAGTACCTATTTGACTTTGACTTACAATACGTCTTTTTAAACTTTCTTACTATTCAGTGCAGGTCACAAATATTGCAAGGTGAACATACAAATGAAGCAGGTATGCTTTCATATCAAAGAAAACACAATGATAAGAGTTGCTCCAATAATGTTGAAATGTTTCATCTAGGCTGTACCATTAATCACATCAGGAACTTGATTAATGCCTCAATGAATCTCGTGCATGATGACAATTCTGGCGTATTTGCATTAGCGGGAAGATATGTTGCATATAACTAGACGCTCCCAAGTTCTACAAGGCTGAGTCACCATAGTCCAGCACAGGTAAAAAGGTCACAGAGCCTTTTCCTGTCTTCAAATGAAAAACAGGACTTGTTTCTGAAAAAGAAACCTAGCCTAACCCTCAGCTTTTTAAGCAGGTTATTGACCTGAAGTTTAAAAGTGAGACAATCATCAAGCCAGATACCTAGGTATTTATAACAGGCAACCACTTCAAGTTTTATTCCTTGTGCAGTTACAATATCCAAAACAGGCTCTGGTGTCTTTTTAGCTTTTGAAAAGAGCATTACCTTAGTTTTTTCAACATTTAAAAGAAGCTTTAGTTCAGAGAGCTGAGTCTGAATAATGTTAAAAACAGCCTGCAATTTAACAACAGCCTCCTTAATGGAGGGACCTGCACAGAACATCACGGTATCATCCGCATAAAAAAAAAAAAGATCTCCTACTAAGATCCATATCTCCAGAAAAAAGTTGACAGTATTAATTATGTAAAAACATTTGACTATTCTTACAATTTAAAAACTGATTTATACACACAAGAAAATGACTGCTCAAATCAATGGTAGTCTTACTATATTATTCTAATCCAACTGATATAACAAGCATACCAAAAAAGTATTATCAGCAACAATCATGGCTGATATGCGTGCTTGAATAGGAAATTGTGTTTATAAGACTCGTGGGAGGAAAAATTATTCTGGAAACTAAGAATCTCATTTGGATGAAAATCATGCAGCCCTCAAAATGTGACCCTTAAAGACAAATTGCAATTGTTCAAACACAGTAGATTTCCTCTAGTTGACAGATCTGCCAAAATCTGCCAAAATAATAATTTACCGTTACAAGTGGATGTTTCGCTCCAAACTAAATTTACATGGACATAACAAGAAATTGATATCTATAAATCATTGCAGTTGCATTATCAATTACTGCTACTGCTTTTAAAGCCTAAACAAGAAATCCGACCATGAAAAAACAAAGCTCAAATGTGAAGGCCCGGTTCAAAGGGAGCAAAAACAGATTCAGGTTTAAAGGGCCAAACTATTTGGAGTGTAAAGGCCTCGGACCGCTGGTTTGAGCAGCAGTGAAGACAAAAACAAAAGAGGTCTGTGTCCTCCTTTGGAAAATAACAGTTACAGCTATGTTGTGTTTCCTTTCCCATTGCACTTGTACAGTGGCCTTTTACACATTTGAAATGTTGATCCAGATTCTTCTTTTATCAGTCTTTTCCTTGTTTTATGGATGTTTACTCTCCTTAAGATTCAGATTTGTGTTGTTTTTTTATCCTCTTCTCAATAGGTATACTTTTCTATGTGAGAGGTGAAAGTAATGGCAACACACACTACTGGTTTCTCCTTGGATTAACTTTATTTTGTACCTTTGCTGACCCAATTGTATTACTACAAATTCTACAACTTATTTTAATTATTTCTGTCAGGTTATTCTTCTGTGGTCTAAACAGGTTGTATTATTTGAGAGTGATAGAGACACATTGGTAGTTTTATACAAACCCAATCACACAATCAACAGAGTGTACATAAGAAGCACAGTGGTTCCAATCAGCACAGATTTCAAATAATCAGGGGAAAAAGACAACATTATTGATAATATTAAAAAAGTATGCACAAGAGTATCTGGGATTTTTCATCCCAATGAAATGTACAACCCACATTCCTCCAGTGAAAATCCAATGCAGCAGAGCTGTTTGAGTCATTCATTACATTGGAAATACATATATTAGGATCTGTCAGTTACGATATCTGGATTTTAAAATATATTTGTAGGCCTCTTCCGGAATTTAGAAAAAGCATGTTGATTTTACCAACTGCGGTGGAAAAGAGGAAATGCCTGAACTCAAGAGTGGTACATTAACTGGAACAAAACAGAGTGTCTGCAGTTAGCTACAGATTTAGTACTTTGCTTAACAACGCACACAAAATAAAAGAGTGTTCGGTTTAGCCAATTGTCACAAAGTATATTGAAATAAATCAGTTGTGATCACAAATCACATTCAGACAACTCATCTATCAATTGATGGCTATTCAAAGAACTGGTAAAAGAGAAAAGTAATAAGGACATCAAAAGGAAGGATACAAGAAGGTTTCCAAGTCACATAATATCCTTCAGAGCACGGTAAGGTCTACCATAAAAATAAAAGGAATATGTCAAAGCTTTAAATCATCCTAGCAGTAGTCCTAGGAAACTAAGAGTTCATGTGAGAGGGGGAACTAGTGAGTTAAGGAGGCCCCCAGAGAGCGAGGTATGACAGCTATGAAGACGCAACAGGACTCCATGGCTGAGAGAACTGCTGCTGCCCGGGCGATCCACCAGTCACAGCTTCATGGAAACGTGGTAAAGAGAAAGCCACTGTTCAAAAACTCTAAATTACATTTAGGCAAGATGTATGTTGAAGAACCTGAAACAAAGTGTAAGAAGGTTCTATATTAAAACTTTCTGAGGTTAGACAGAACTTCCTGCATGCTTTTAAATAATCTGCACAATTTAGAGAAATAAGAAACCTTCCAACATCGAGTAGATGTATTTTCTGCTAGAAGATTACTCCTGAAAACTGGATGTAGTCTTTTGGAAATCCTCTGAAACAGCACAATTATCTAGATTAAGATGGACAAACTTTTGTCTTACATAAAGCTACAGATTACTGTAGCAACAACATCCATCTACAACATGGCCACAAGGGTGGACAGGATCGGCTTAACTGTACGTCACTGACTCTTTAATTGACACATTCCTTTCATCAATGTGTAAAACATGAAGTACTGCAAGCAATCTTAGTTGCAGCTATTGCATCAGCTGAAACGATGTTAGTAGGATGGATAAATCACTGACGACTGATTGGTAAGGGTAAAAAAAAACCTTCCTCCAACAAGAAACAGACAAACACAATGAATCAGGTAAAACAAAATGTCAACTGAATTGCATAATCGTTTTTTAAATCGGTTCCTGATCTAAGAAAGAAAATAGTTTTTCTTTAATTGCACTATACTCTAAAGACATTTTATTTTGTTATAAAATAGGTTGATGTTGCGCTGTCTGCTGAATAATCTGTAGAGAATGAAAATATATGTTTTCTGAGGGAAAGAAGGAATTTAGAGACATGATAAAGTTGACATTGTTAGCCAACAGTTTATGCGTTTTAAACAAGCGGCAAACTCTGTGGAAGAGCCGGGACGCGTCTGTCGTTATAGAGAACCGCAGTGACGCGTCGTAAAACCCGGAAGTAAGTTAGCATTTTTAGCACTTCCGGTTCCTTCCTCAAAAAGCAATGCATTTTTTCCATAGGGTTTTGGAAAATAGCTCGAAATAAGGTCTGTGGTTGACACAAATTTAAGAGATAAATCACGTTTTGTTCTACGACATTAAATACATCAGCAGTGACCCCACTGGGGATTTGAAAAACGATGGTTGTTACAGAGTGGCTGAATAGGACTACAGAAATTGTCGAGGCCGTTGTACGTCATTACGCCTAACACGTAAACACTCTTGCTAAGTTTGTTTCCCCCTGTGTTCTGCTTGAAAGCAAGTACCTGCCTATCTTTAGTATCTGTATATCTATATCTGACCATTAGAATCTGTATTTTTGAAATTGTCGTTTTTAACACCGTAGTTTTACAAATTATAGAATAATTAATTACCAGTGTTTTCCAATTTTACTCGGCAGTTCGTTTCGTTAGCTAACGTTAGCTAAAGCTAGCGCTACTAGTTAGCTACGCAATGGTTTGTTGCTTTGCTCCGGGTTGCAGCCACAGGTCTTCGCATGGAACGTGCTTGTTCTATTGTTTCCCGGCCAATGTTTTCCAAAGGAGACACTGGATTCGTGCCATGAGGTAAGCTGACGTTACATTTTTGTCCATGTCACGGTGAAATGTAAATAATGGGTAGTGACTGTATCGCCGTTATAGAGATGGCGCTGCTGAAAAGACCGCAACATAAGTAAAGATAATGAATACATCCTATTAAAACCTGTGTGGCTTATATGATAAGTCTAATTAGTACAACCAGCATAACGTTTCACCATGTAACTAAAGATTGTAGTCAGGGAAATCAGTTTCACATATTGAACTAATAACAAATCACCTCTGGCTGGCAGAGAACTCTCTGCTCCATAGCTTCTCTTGGACGTAAAATCACATGTACATTTTACATTTATATTCAATTTAATATCCCATCCCTCACATACTTTTGTATATATAATAACTTATATTTTGTTTTTCTTGTTATGCTGCTGCAACACAAACATTTCTCAAATTGGGATCAATACAGTAATATCTTATCTTAATTAATTAAGAAATATAACTATTATAATTAGTGTAGCAGCTGACACCTATTTTCAATATGGATTAATCTACCATTTATTTCTTTAGTTCAATTTTGATCTATAAAAATGTCAAAATAGTGAAAATGCTCACGAGACTTATCAAAGTGCAAGGTTATATCTTTAGATGTTTTGTTTTAGCCTATGTACTGTATGTCTTAATGCTCTTACAGTATATGTGACGGTGTGACTTCCATGAAACTATTATTTTATATCTTCCCAACAGACGAGCTGACAGGAAACCTAACACTCTAACAACCACAACATTGCAAAGGCGAGTAAATGTAAATTTAAAACAATTCACAATTTTTTTATTTCTTCTTCCTTGCAGTGAGGTGAAGCTGACCTTGCACTTGGTGCCAGTAAGGATGTTCCTCACGCAGGCTGAATGTTTCTCCTTCCTTACTGAAGCCCTTGATTTGCAATGCTTCACTAATTGTCATTTCCCTGGCTTCCCTTACCTCCAGCACAGTGGAAGACCCTACCAGACCATCTGGAGATGCCCCCAACAATCCTGATAGGGAGAGCCACAAATCTGACTCATGGACCTGCATCTGGGTTGCAGTGGTGAATGCCCTGACGCCCTCACATTCATTCATAGTCCCCCACTGTACAGACAAAACACCATCAAGGGCCTGTTGTTGCCCTAGCACCCTGGCAATAAAGGAAGCAGTCACACGCTTTGACCTCAGGACAGCTCCAAAGTTGCTGGCAGTCAACCTTCCTTTCCTGAACAAATGCCAGTTTGGGTTGGTTCGCTGACCAGTGGTAGCCACCTGAATTGCCCTCTGTTGCTCTTCAGACAATGCCATGCTTGCCACAATTGCCTCAGGTCCGTGATGCCCAACATATTTGATAATTTCAGGAACAGTAAGTGTTTCCAAGCTGTAGTGTTCCTCTTCTGGCTCGGGGGAGAGAAGCCAAGAAATTCCTGAGAACCTGCCCCCGAGTCTGTCCCTCAGCCAGTCACGATCTTCGGAGGTGGGCTCTCTTGTCAGCGGGTTAAATTAGTTATTGGTTTCATCAGTCACATTAAAACTAGTTACTAAATCAGCTTACTATCACCTAAAGAACATATCTAGGATTAAAAGACTAATGTCACAGCAGGATTTGGAAAAACTTGTCCATGCTTTTATCTTCAGTAGACTGGACTACTGCAATGGTGTCTTCACAGGTCTCACTAAAAAATCTATTAGAAAGCTTCAGCTGATTTAGAACACCGCTGCTCGAGTCCTTACCAACACTAAGAAAGTGGATCACATCGCTCCAGTTCTGAAGTCTTTACACTGGCTTCCTGTGTGTCAAAGAATAGATTTCAAAATACTGCTGCTGTTTATAAAGCACGGAATGGTTTAGGCCCAAAATGCATTTCTGACCTCCTGCTAAATTATGAACCATCCAGATCTCTCAGGTCTTCAGGGACTGGTCAGCTTTCTGTCCCCAGAGTCAGAACTAAACATGGTAAAGCAGCGTTCAGTTATTATGCTCCAAATATCTGGAACAAACTCCCAGAAACCTGCAGGTCCGCTGCAACTCTTAGTACTTTTAAATCCAGGCAGAAGACTTTTCTTTTTGTCGCTGCTTTTAATTGAACTATTCATATCTTAGACTGCACTGTAACTTTTATCTATGTATTTTTTCTTTTAATGACTGATTTTAAATGCCATTTTCTTAATGTCTTTCATTTTTTGTAAAGCACTTTGAATTGCCTTGTGTTGAAAAGTCCTATATAAATAAACTTGCCTTGCCTTGCCTAATAAAGATTTCATGTGACACATACAATTGATTTGTTGATGGGAATTAATGTGAATAAATTAACTCTAGGTTAACGGTACTCTTGCTATCACTACTCACCGACACTATAAACCTTGTCCCTCATGCTAGCCCTGACAACACCGATAAGCACACCTTCATCTAGGCTGCACTGTTACGTGTCCTGACTTGTAGTGGTTCTCTCCTCTTATCTACACTCTTCTTGTCATCTTTGTAAAACGATATCAGACTGGTAATTGACACAGCCATGACTTCTAGTTAAATTCAGTGTGGCTAAAATGAAAAGCTTTGTTAAAATATGCAAGCACGCGAAAGTCAAATTCAGCTTTATTGTCAAAAATTCTACATGTGTTATACATCCAGAAATATCGAAATATCGTTTCCCACAGTGTGACATGTATACATAAAACAAAACAAAAAGGGCCTAGATAAACGTGGTATTGTGGTGATTGACATTATTCACCCACGGAACTATGGGTTGGGGTATTGTTCCGCACGGACATTAGTGAGTTGACCGGACTTCCTGTTTCCCCCGGTCTTATCTTCCCGGGCTGAAAGCTGTTTACATGTTGTTCTGATGTTAAATAAAAGTCTAGCTTGTACCTTCGATACCCCGCCTCCGACTCCCGTCTCTCGGCACTACATTGGTGACCCCGACATAAGTCTCGTAGAAGGATCCGAGACTGAACCGAGCATGGCAAATAACGCCGTTTTTTTCAAACTGCCGGAGTTTTGGGATACATCTGCGGCTGCATGGTTCGCACAGGCGGAGGCTCAGTTCGCCCTCCGCGGAGTAACTGATGACGCATCACGCTATTTCCACGTCGTTTCGGCACTGGGAAGCTCCACTGCGACCCGGACGGTGGGCTTTATTACATCTCCCCCTGCCCAGGATAAATATGCAGCGTTCAAGGCTTTCCTGCTAAAGACTTTCGAGCTGTCTCGGTCGGAACGGGCCCGACGCCTGCTCGCTATTCATAGCCTGGGAGACAGCAAGCCTTCTGACCACATGGAAATGATGCTCAACCTGCTAGGTACGGAAGAACCCAATTTTTTGTTCATAGAACTGTTTCTTCGGCACATGCCGCCGCATGTTCAGACAGCGCTCGCTAACACGGCTATTACTGAGCCACGCGCTTTAGCCGAAGAAGCTGACCGGTTCTTCCTGGCCACCCAGCGTTTTACCCCTGAGGTGCTGGCCCCGACACGCAGCGGCTCCTTCCCTGGTAGAGGCATGCCACCTAGCAGAAGCTCCAGGGCCGACGTCAGCGACTCCAGCCCTGGCCTGTGTCAGTACCATGCACGCTATGGGGCGAAAGCGAGGATGTGCCGTCCCCCCTGCACCTACAAGGAAACGGGAAACGCCAAGGCCTGCGCTCGGTAGTGGCCGCGAGCGTGGGCACATCCAACCGGCTCCTGTTCATCAGGGACACCCTCTCTGGTCGCACACTCCTTTGTGACACAGGAGCCCAGCGGAGCGTCCTGCCGGCTACGTTGGAGGACGCCGCCGGTGGGGGCCACGGCCCACCTTTGACGTCCGCTAACGACACCCCTATCCGCACCTATGGCACAAAGACAGTGGACCTGTGTTTCGAGGGTCAGCGGTTTAAGTGGGATTTCATCACGGCTGACATCTCCTTCGCCCTCCTTGGCGCAGACTTCCTGTGCGCTCACGGACTGCTGGTGGACGTCAAGAACAGCCGCCTGGTGGACGCACTGACGTTTGCCTCGTTCGCATGTACCCGCGGCGAGGCGTCATTCAGCGGGCTCTCCAGCTCACTCTCACAGGGTGACAAGTTCCAGCACCTTCTCAGTGAGTTTCCCGACTTGACGCAGCCCACCTTTTCCGCTGCCACTACCAAACACAGGGTAGAGCACCACATTGACACTGAAGGCCCCCCAGTCTATGCTAGGGCCCGGCGGCTCAACCCTGACATGCTGTCGGTCGCCAAGTCGGAGTTCGACAGCATGGAGCGTCTGGGCATCATCCGCCGCTCGGACAGCCCTTGGGCTTCGCCGCTCCACATGGTCCCTAAATCAGCCGGTGGCTGGCGACCGTGTGGTGACTACCGCCGCCTTAACGACGCCACTACGCCAGACCGCTACCCGGTCCCTCACATCCAGGACTTCTCTTCACACCTGGCGGGCAAGCTGGTTTTCTCCAAGGTCGATCTGGTGCGGGGCTACCATCAGGTTCCGGTGCACCCCTCAGACGTCCCCAAAACTGCGGTGATTACGCCGTTCGGGCTTTTCGAGTTCCTGCGTATGCCGTTTGGACTTAAGAACGCAGCTCAGTCCTTTCAGCGGCTGATGGATTCGGCGCTCAGAGACATGCCATTCCTTTTCGTCTATTTAGACGACATCCTTGTCGCCAGCTCCTCCTCTGAAGAGCACCAGGCACATCTCCGTGTCCTTTTTGCGAGGCTCAGCCAACACGGCCTGATTATCAACCCGGCAAAGTGTCAGTTCGGGTTGTCCTCCATCCACTTCCTCGGGCATCTCATCAGCAAAGATGGAGCCGCCCCCCTCCCATCGAAAGTGGAGGCTGTGTCCGCCTTTCCACGACCGTCTACAGCTCGGGCGCTCCGAGAGTTCCTCGGGATGGTGACGTTTTATCACCGGTTCATCCGCCGGGCGGCCCACACCATGCGCCCGCTGTACGAGGCCCTCAAGGACAAGTCCCCCGGCCAGGTCATAGACTGGACGGCTGAAAGGGAAGCTGCTTTCGATGCCACCAAAGCCGCCCTGAGCGAAGCCGCCATGTTGGCTCACCCGTCACACAGGGCCCCCATCGCTATCACCACCGACGCGTCTGACTACGCTGTGGGCGCGGTGCATGAACAATGGGTCGACGGCGCCTGGCAACCGCTTGCCTTTTTCAGCCGCCAGTTGACTCCCAGGGAGCGCAAGTACAGCGCTTTCGACAGGGAACTCCTTGGTCTCTATTTGGCTGTTCGCCACTTCCGTTTCCTGCTGGAAGGCCGGGAGTTTGTGGCGTTCGTGGATCACAAGCCACTTACTTTCTGCATGTCCAAGGTGGCCGAGCCGTGGTCCGCCCGACAGCAACGCCAGCTTTCGTACATCTCCGAGTACACCACGGACATACGACACATCGCTGGCAAGGCTAACGTGGTCGCGGACTGCCTCTCCAGAGCGGTCATCGGAGCTGTGCAGCTGGGCCTCGATTACCTCCGCATGGGCGCTGACCAGGCCTCTGACCACGGGGTCCAGACCCTCAAGGCCTCGGTCACGGGATTGCGACTGGAGGAGGTCACGGTCGGTGACTCGGGCGCGAAGCTGTGGTGTGACATCTCCACGGGCCAGCCTCGACCGCTAGTCCCTACGGACTGGCGCCGACCCGTTTTTGAGGCGGTTCACAATCTTTCCCACCCCGGTAGGAAACCGTCCGTGAAGTTGGTGTCACAGAAGTTCGTGTGGCAGGGGCTTAAGAAGGACGTGAAGTCCTGGGTCGACGCATGCGTGGCTTGTCAACGGGCTAAAGTCCACCGCCATACTAGGGCCCCTTTTGAACTGTTTGCGGTTCCTGAGAGGAGGTTTGACCATGTCAATGTCGACCTCGTAGGTCCGCTTCCCCCCTCTCACGGTTTCACCTACCTGTTTACGATGGTGGACAGGACGACCCGCTGGCCCGAGGCCGTTCCCCTCACCTCGACGTCAGCTTCCGACGTCGCCCGCGCTTTCATCGGCACGTGGGTGGCGCGCTTCGGGACCCCGTCTGACCTCTCCTCTGACCGCGGTTCTCAGTTCACCTCGGAGCTGTGGAACGCTGTTGCTGTGGGTTTGGGGGTCAAGCTGCACCGCACCACCGCATATCACCCCCAGGCTAACGGATTGTGTGAGCGGTTTCACCGATCCATGAAGGCGTCACTGCGTGCCGGATTGACAGACGGCAACTGGGTGGATAAGCTCCCGTGGGTTATGCTCGGCCTCAGGTGTGCCCCCAAGGAAGACCTGCAGTCCTCGTCGGCGGAGCTCGTCTATGGCCAGACGCTACGGGTCCCCGGGGAATTCATTCCCACCGCCACTGTGCCCTGGTCTGCAGCCGGGCAGCGCTCCTCCCTGCTGGAGACCGCCGGGACATTCACGCCCGTCCCCACGTCGCAGCACAGCAACCCAGCTTTCCGGGTGTCCCCCGGATTACGGTCGGCGGATTTCGTTTTTATTCGCCACGACGCTCACCGCGGTCCCCTGCGCCCCCCTTACGACGGTCCGTTCAGGGTCATACGTCACGGGGACAAGAGCCTGGTGGTGGACGTTGGTGGCAGGCCTGAGACTGTGTCCGTTGATCGGATTAAGCCTGCTCACGTGGACGTTTCCAGGCCGTTGGAGTTGGCTCTGCCCCCACGTCGGGGCCGCCCTCCCATGTCCCGCCCCCCACCCCCTGTGGGGATGCCCTCGCCCTCGTTGGCGCCCCTGCCCCTGCCCTCACCTGCGGCCCCGCCCTCCTCAGCCCCTGTGGTCCGTACGCGCCGGGGTCGGGCGGTACTTCCTCCCAGGCGCGAGGGTTTTGACTATGGGTGAATTCTGGGGGGGCTTGTGTGGTGATTGACATTATTCACCCACGGAACTATGGGTTGGGGTATTGTTCCGCACGGACATTAGTGAGTTGACCGGACTTCCTGTTTCCCCCGGTCTTATCTTCCCGGGCTGAAAGCTGTTTACATGTTGTTCTGATGTTAAATAAAAGTCTAGCTTGTACCTTCGATACCCCGCCTCCGACTCCCGTCTCTCGGCACTACAGTATACATTAAACAAAACGGGCCTAGATAACCTGGGTATACAGTTTAAAATGTTAATATATTTAAAGTGTTCAAAGTGCAGTTTCAGGGCAAGTCAGTTGAAACTATCTTAAGTTGGCGTGACGTTGAAGTCGTGCGACCCTGCTGCTGTACTGGCTTGTAGTTCGTTTATAGCATAACGTTAGCATTTAGCTTTTGGCGACTAGATTTATGATTCAAAAATTATAAAAGTAGGGTTGACATGTGGAGATTATCCGGCTGAACAAAACGTGATCCCTCTCTTAAATGTGTGTCAACCACAGACCTTATTTCGAGCTATTTTCCAAAATCCTATGGAGAATTTGCATTGGTTTTTCGCGAAGGAACCGGAAGAAGTTTACTTCCGGGTTTTACGACGCGTCACTGCGGTTCTCTTAACCACGCCCACTTCCGCATTACGCAAGGATCGACGTAGCTCTACGCGATAGCGTCATAGACACGGCACACCCGCGAAATCTGAATCTGACAAGCAAAATACCGTCCTTATAAACGCTGCATAATATACAATATAATAGTGCTTCTTTGTCAATATGACTGACGACCACACTTATGCAGTGCTGAGGTAATGTTAATTCATCATTTAATATTAATTCCTGATGGATATAAGAGGGATACATTAGCAAACATCTGTATATATAGCCTATATATAATGTTTCGTTTTTTTGTTTGTCATGTAACATGTTAACGTTTATTTAATATTTTATAGACATTTATAATATGTTATAAATGTCTATTTTAACATTAATAACATATTAACGTTTTGCCATGTAAAAATGAAATGTTGGGACATTTATAAAAATGTATTCCTTTACATAAAAGTGCTTTCCAGAGGTGTAAGAAGTGATAAGATCTTGTACTTGAGTAAAGGTACAAGACGAGATCATTCCGATCATGGCACATGTGTGTAAGCAACAAGTATGCCGTATAATCTGCAACAACTGTCAGGCGATGTTATTGATTATCTTTGCAAAAGAGCCCCCACCAATATTGATTTCGAAAAATATCTTTTAATTGAAATATGGGAGCAAAAACAAAAGGGTAGAATTGATCATACCATATTATGTTATTATTGCAACTATTATTATTAATTATTATAATAATAATTAATTATTATATTGTGTTGTTTTGTTTATATATATATGTATGTGTGTGTGTACAAATTAATTAATATAAAGTGTATATATGTGAGTGTGTGTGTATAAATGAATGAATACATCTGTGTGTATAAATGAATAAATACACGTGTGAGTACATATAAGTGTGTGTTTATATATATATGTTTATAAATGAATAAATGTGTGTATATATATATAAGATAGTATCATTAAATAATGCTGTGTGTGTATAAATGAATAAATACATCTGTGTGTATAAATGAATAAATACATGTGTGAGTACATATAAGTGTGTGTTTATATATATATATATATATATATATATATATATATATATATATATATATATATATATATGTTTATAAATGAATAAATGTGTGTATATATATATATATAAAATAGTATCATTAAATAATGCTGTCAGATAAATGAAGTAGGCTACACAGTAATAGTCAAGGTTATATTCAATATTCTGCTCTTACACCAGCTGAGATGATAAAACACCAGTAATACAATCTCAGGACTCTGGATCGTTTACTTTCAGTCAACAAATTCTTTGGAAAGACAAAAAACAACTATTCAGTCAACAAATCCTTTGGAAAGACAAAAAACAACTATTCAATATCCTGCTTTACACCGCGACCGCTATAACTGCCGAAGATGAAGTCTATGACGCTAAACATCCAGCAGATGAATTAGCATACATGTAAAGTCCTGTTTATGTCCTCCTGGTAAATGTAGGGCTAATATTAACTCACTTATAGCTCTATTTTTGGTCTCCACATAACACTGAGAAAAATATATCACTCTATGGCTCATAACTTTGTTCAACTGCTAAACACTAACGGTGTCTCTCTCCTAAATGCTGAACAGTAATACGGGTTTGTGAACCAAAACAATGGTGGACTTTAAAACCAAAAGCTGAAAGAAGCTAAAGCACTTTCCGGACCTGGGTAACACACCGAAATGAAAATATCTGTCTTCATGATTAAAAAAGTTATAACTCCTGGCAGTTCTGTCTGCAAAGACACTTAGAGCTGTGCTATAAAGTTCAGCCCTTCCTCTGAAGGCGGCCCGCTCCCCTGTGCCTATTGACGGACAGTAAGAGTAGTTAATCCAGGAGGCTGCGGGTTAGTCGTGATATACCCCTGGATGAGCTGGCACACATAAGAAGACATATCAGCACTATTTGTAAAAAGTCACACACAGCCCCGCAGAGGACGCTCCACCTGTCATTGAGATAAACTGGCTTCTAATTGATCGTCGGTGAAATGAAGAGGGGGCACTGGGGTTATGAAAAGAAGAAAACAACATATATTACATATATTACAACATATATATAAATTATTTCGTATGGGTGTGTATGTATGTACCTTTACAGTTAGGTTTGGCTAAACTAGATAGTATAGGTATTTCTTTAATAGGAAATGTAGTTCCAGCATAATAATGGCCATATCTCTAAATGTACTCTGAGGGTTCCTGCAGGCTTTATTTAAATTCTAGCTCAATTGAATACTGCCTGAATGCATCATGGCCTGCCGGGCATGTGGTATTACAACGGTCTGAAACAATGTGACTCTGGAGGGCTTGTCTTGCATTTTAATAAAGATCAAGAAACCCATTCCAAACAAAAACATTAATTTCAAAGTTTGAATGCTTGCATTTTGAATCAGTGTGGTATATATATATATATATATATATATATATCCTTATATTCAGCAGGCATTTATTGTCTTTTTCAATACATGGCGAACTGGCTGACTCACAGACTAGGCTAATAAAACAAGATTCAGTGCAAGACATGACAGCTGGATTTTTTCCGTGGAGTTCAGTAACTAACCACCGAATGTACATGTTGACTCACATTGCAATGATTTCATTCATGTTTCCCAGATGATGAACCCTAAAAGTTTGGGGATGCCCTGACTTTTCATGTGGCAACTTTATCTAGTCAGAATATTCCAATAATTTATGATCTAATTCCTGCACTGGCATTCTTATCAGTTTCAGGTCTTTGTGTTAAGTGCCATTTGCAAATGTTAGGATGCTAAACTTAAATGGAAACAATAGAACACATCCTACAGTAGGCACCTGCATGTCATTGTGAGCATGTTAGCATGGTGTCGTTAGTAAGAGGCAAAACAACCACCATGCTGTGTCTGAGAACAGCTTCAAAGAGCTGCTGGTGTAGCAGTAGACTCCAAAGTATCAGCAGTGATAAAGTGTTGTGTTGACACAAATTGCTATGGATGTAGCTTTGAGGTGTAAAGCTTGTTTTTGCAACATCCAATCATTCTTTCAATCCTCTATCTCAAATACACTTAGAAACAAAGTAAAGTTCAGACCTTGTTTTGTAACAGAAAGCAGATCTAATTTCTCAGATGTGTCTATACTGTAGGCCAGGGGTGTCAAACTCAATTTAATCGCAGGCCACATTAGCATTATGATTGCACTCAAAGGGCCGGTTGTAACTTTAAGACTATATAAATATACATATATAATATATAGAGAATAATGTATGATATTACATTATTGCCTTTGCTTTGGATTATTATCGGATAAGGTAATAACTTCATAATGAACTACATCTTAAAGCAGAAGTCTAGGGCAAATAATTGCAAGTCTCTTCAGTTTGAATGTCACAAAATGAGATGCATTGTGGGACATGTAGTTTATGGACAACGTGCTTCTGTAAAGTGGCATGTAACCGAATAATAAACTCATTATATTCTTTGCAAGCTCTTGTGGGCCAAATAAAATGAGGTCGCGGGCGGGATTTGGCCCCCGGGCCTTGAGTTTGACTCCCCTGCTGTAGGCGCTAAGCAAAACTTTGACAGAAAATGATTACATTATATGTACATAACAGTATTTGTCAAACAATTCCTGCATGTTTTTACAATGCATCATCTGTAGATACTGGATGACACGCAAAGGCCAATTCCACAAGTTACCGTCTTCATTTCAGGGAAAAGGGTTAATACCATAGACTGTATATATCATACTAAACTAAATCCAAGCAAACCCTTTAATGCTAACAGGGCTTTATCACTAGTCTCCTAATTAAATCCATGCATGTCCAAATCTATCAGCGTATAAACCTCTGTGGATTGTCAGTCATAATTAGTATGTTGTTGCAGCCCTGCTGCTAACAGTAAAGCAAAGGAAATCAAATTTGTCTCCAAAGTTCCTTTAGATATTTGCTTTAGAATTCACATCAGAGCACATGAAGGTGTTTCCGATGCGCAGCAGCACACGGCAATCAGCACTTTCCTTCATTAGCAGACTGAAGGTCATCTGTAGTGTCTTAGCTCGTATGAAAATGCTTCAGCAGATTCTCAGCTGAAATAAGGTGCGGCAACAGCAGCTTTAGGTTTTTGAAAGAAACGTGCGATGGAATTCATTCATGAAAACTGCACCATGGCTTCAATTAATAGAGAAAGAGTTGCTTGTGTTTGGCTACTAATTGGCTGGATTACCAAGCATGTGAGCGGGACACTGCCCCGGGCGTATCTTATCCAAGTAGCAATTACTTTGTGGTTATTTTCTTTTTATTTCTGGGCCGTTTTCATGCAGGGTAGGTAGATCAAAGTAAAAAGATGACAGGAAATGAAAGTAGAGAGGATAGTAAGCCCCTTGTCCAACAGGGTGCCCCTGCTTTGTTGTAATTTGAACCAAAAGGGCTTCACTGCTAACGTTTTGCCCCGGGACCCTTCAGCAGGTTCATCCCGTTCTAGTGGTAAATACATTTAACCAAAAGTCTGCAAAGCTGTAGACAGTTTTTAAGAAAATGGGTTGATCAGCATTGTAGGAAACAGATGTTGGGAAGCCTACGTTTTTCTTTTAGTTTATACTGCTTGATCAAAAGCTTTTCGAGCACAATACCAGTGCATGTTGTTATGTTTGTTTAGCGGCTGTCACAGCACGGTCAGTAACTAACCCCATAGAGACTCTCCACAGACAGAGTGTCAGGAAAGTAAGGGGATCCCTTTACAATGAGCAAGTCTTGCCGACCGTGCTGTGCTGGACTTAGTATAATCCACTATAATGCTTCCAGCTCCCGGGGTTCTTCTATGAGGGAAGCCGTCAGAGCTTGTTAGCGTGAAGTCGAAAACTTCATGTGAGGCCCAGTCGGAAGAGAAGAAGTAACTAAGATGGAGAGCACTTCTCTAATCTGACTCGTGTTTTCTTCCAGAGGACGCTGGAGAGAGCTCTCTACATGTTCCGGACACAGTCAAAATAAATGCAAGAGCAGAATTAAATTCTTCCCTCGCTCATACTAGTGGCAGTGCAGTGTCACAGTCTGATCTCTGCTATAATTTGGTTCCACTCGTCTCCCAGAGCAGACAAGGTCATTACTTATTACGAGGAACATAATGATATGGATTGTCCGTCCCCAGGCTCTCATGTTTAATGAAAGCAGAAATGCCACAAAAAATCTCACACAAATTCCCAGCTGACATCATTTCAGGCTTTTGGTTCTATGATTACTTCCCTGTGCAGAGACACTGACGAGCCCCACAGAGGCTGTCTAAAATAACTTGGAAATGAAATAATAAAACTTTTACAGGTGCAGTTTAAGGTGTAGTTTATATTTTAAATCTATGCAGGAAATGTGGAGCTTTTGAATGAAATACCATCAAAAAGAGGAGGTCATTACTGTGCCGCCTGCCTGTATATAAAACCCTACGTCCGCATGTAAAGGACTTACGAGCCTCGTCATGCTGCAGTCTATATCTCATTACAACCTGCATCATGCCAAAAGACCAAAACTGCTAACAACTCACAAGTTAAAATACGCTTATTTGGTAAATGTGGGGAAAACACAGTTTCAACCATGTAGAAAACCTCTAGTCAAACAGAACACTTGTCAAACAGAAACTCTATTTTTCAAAGGTCTCCAGGTTTGTATCAATCTTTTTTTGACAAGTTTATTTTTGTCTTATCTACCTGTATGGTGAAACACATTGTATTATGTTGTTTTATTACTTTTAATAAGTTTTAGAAGCTCAACAATGAAAAGCAATGCTGCAGGTTGTCTCCAATGTAGTACCTTGGTCCTTATTGTGAGAAAAATTGGACAAAACAAGATAAATGATTAAAATAAACTCCATGCCCGACTGGCTGAACTTAAAACTCCATTCTCAAGCAAATCAGCATCTCATTTAATGCACATGTCAATCAAATGACCATGTGACATGAACATGAGTGTATTATTTATTGAAACAATACAACTTTAACATGGAAAGAGGCTTATTTGAGTTTGACCCCACCCCATCACACACATTAATGTACTGATATATACCGTACTGATATATATCTATAAATAATATAATGATATCAGAAAGTCCAGGAAAATACTTGAGACAAAACCATTTTGACATGACAGCACAACTCACTCCTTCTGCAACAAAACATAACAAGCAATATCTCTAGTGTTATACAGCATTAAAAATAGTTTGAATTATCTATCCTTAAAAGTTATGCTCTCAATACCAAATAGGTTGACGGAAATGGTAGTTGTTCTCGAATCATTCAAAAATTATTTCAACAGCAAAATCTATTCCCGGAGTCCATGTTCCTCTAAACTGGTTTCCATGGTACTACTTTCTGCCAAAAAAGAACACTATATAATATGTTTTGATGTAATTTGGATGAAGCAATCATCTGCAACTGTTTGCCCTACTTACCACCTTAATTGTATTCATAAAATTGTTGATAACAATAATTGAACACTTGTGTTTTCTAGGACAGTCAACAGGTTGGAGAATCAGAAGCAAAATATCCAACAAAAGAAAACAAACCTTCCAAAACCTTTGTAACGTTAAAATTATTTGATTCTTGTGCCAGTTTTCTGATTTGCCTTACTGATCTTTTAAAAAAGCACAAAAACTACTTGGTTATAGTTTGGGAACAATGGCGGTCATGGTCAAACAAAAACACAATTTGACAAACCATCAAGTGCACAACTATAAGATGATGCTGTCAGTTAAATGCAAAAATAATTAGTTTTAGGCTTTTGAGTAAACTGTAACATCTTCTTAATTGTGACGAATTGCTGCTTTTCTTAGTATCATGTGATACAAAAAAAACGAAATATCTTTGCTTTTTTTGCAGGCCAGTAATTTAAGCGTAGTTTTATCATTGCATTCAGGAAATTCTATTAGTTTTTTTTAAATTGGTGTTTTTTTTCTGCTCAGTAATTCATCAATTCATTTGGAAATTGATTAGATGATGAATTGGTAATGAAGATCATCAATAATGGCAGCCCTGGCCTATTTAACCAATGTTGTTGTTTTATTTTCAGCTGACACCACTGCATCTGTCCAAACATGGGGGTGTTTTAAATTACATATTGACATCATTTGCAGTTGAGATGTCATTTAATGTAAATGTTACTTCATAAAAAGACAAGCATACGTTAGCTACTAATGTTAAAACTGATTTCAAATTAATCCCATATTTAACACAATATTTTTGGGGCAATTTTTACACTTATATAAATGTTGCTAAATTTTGACTGTTTTGAATATTTTTTTACTTTAAGTTTGAACTGCCCTTTTAAAGTCAGGTTTTGTAAAAGACCTTTACTGATGATGTCTGATTGAAATGAAAACTGTCTAGAGCTGAAACTAAAATTGCTATTTATAAGAAAACATTTTTGCAGATTAAAAATGTGGTCTTTAAAATGTCAAGAAATAATGAAAACTGGCCATCACAATTTCCCAGAGCTCATGGCAGAAATCCTATTTTGTCCCATCAACAAGTTTGAAAAAAAAGATATTTATTTTAATATTTAAGGAAGACTAAGAAACCCACCAAATATTCACATTTGAGAAGCCGGAGCCAGTGGCTTTTTATGTATGTTGCTTTGAGTAAATGACGATATATTACCAATCAAACAAGCAATTTAACAGGCCGCGTCATAGCTCATCTGGACACAATTTCGTATAAGTCCTGTGGATTCTTATCACGTCATCCCCCTTTTTATCTCTAAAATGAAGCTAATCTGCCCACCAAAAAAAGAGCAATTAGTCATCTACTTTTAACTTTCCATTCATCCATCACCCTATCAAACCTCAGTGATCAAAGCCAGAATTGGATGGCTCCTGAAAAACTCAAGCACAAACTAGCTGGAAGAAAACAACATATGACCCTGACTGCGGGAACAGCCGCTCTCTAGGCGCAGCAACAACAAGCACAAAGAAGCCCCTGGATGTCTCCAGTATAATGTGTTACTCATCCATTTGCCCCGAGGAGAGCATTCACAATGTTTTGTAATGGTCAGCTCCATCACCCTCCCTCCTGTCCACTCCAGAGTGCCCACCAGGCAGAACCACTTAAAAGTCTTTCATGTTGCTTTTTCATTCTTTCTTTTTTCTCCTCCACTCCGCCTTTGTTGCGCGGATGAATAAGATGCTGAGAGCTGATGGGATGCTGGCCTTAATGGTCTCCCCCTTCTTACCTCCACGTTATGAGCTATTTGAATTTCATGACTGATGTTTTGCCATTGCCTCGTCCTGAGAATGAGAACAGTGTTCAAACTTCTTGACAAAGCCTCTCCATAATTCATAGCCAGCCACACACACACACACTCACAGTCTCGCCGTCTCAGGGAGGAGAAATCGGCGGAGCAGCAGCTGAGAAAAGATTGAGTGTGTGTGTGTGTGTGATGTAACGGTTCCGCGGACGTAACGTAACGGCAGGCATTTGGACCAATGGGTCCATTTGGGTATGGGCACGTCACTTTAACCAGGAAGATTGATTATTTTCTGTGTTATAGTTTTACTCGCTACATGGTGTAATTTGAGGGTTTGTGACTCTGCAGACCGTTTACATGCAGAAAAACCTTCATAAACACACAAGGGGACGTTATGACCAGAAAAGCATGACATCGGACCTTTAAATTAGATAAGAGACATCTAAAAATCAGCAGTAGGTTTTTCGTAACAACTCCCTTCCAGGACGTACATTTAAATAGCCCATATTTGAAACGGCCCATCCACACGGCGACGTGCGTTGAAGCTTCAACGCTTCTGCCCATTCACTTTGAATGGGGTGACGTCACGCTTCGCCGAACTGCATTGTGGTTCCGTCGCTTCGCTTTGCTCGCGTTGCTTGCTTCAAAAGTTGAGCAATGTTCAACTTCTGAAGCTTCGACGGAAGCGTCAGCCAATCAAATCATATGCCAGTACAAGCTCTAGCCAATCAAACCGCGTGCTTGTGTGTCCGGGGCAGGAGATTCATGTGATTGGTTGTTGGTCGAGTTTCAGACACGCCCAGCGGCAAGCTTCAACGCACGCCGCCGTGTGGACGCTGCGTAAAAGTTGGAAAATCCCTGTGAAGTGGAATCCAGAGTTATTTCCCGTCTTCATTCATTAGACTGAGCCGAGACCCGACGTGAATCTACCGTGTCAGAGCAAATTGGAGGCAGGACTTATGGAAAACGTAAGAGCACATACTCAAAGGGCTCAATGGATGTGGAAGATTGCTGTAAGATCCGAGAAAGATTCAGGAAAGATCCGGGCATTTTTGTTCTTGAGTCAGGCCATTTTGGCTTTTACACCTAGCAAGTTTCACTTTGATGAATGGACAGGGCTCTGCCTTGCATGCTGTAATCCCCTTCTCTTTATACATCCATCAAGGCTACTAACAGTATTTTGTTCCACTATCTTATGTTACAAAATACTGTTAAGGCAAAACTGTCAATGCAAAGGTAGTGCTGGACTCCAATACAACATTTCCTTGAGAAACAACAGGCGGTGTTCTCCAATTTTTCAACACTGATTACGAGTATTGATCTGACCGAACATGGAGGATTCCCAGTTGAAAAGGTTCAGCAGACTGGAAACAAGGCGTCCTGACTCAAACACACAGATCGTTTTCAGACCCTAACACAGCGTAATCCCCCTGCCATCAGCAGTTAGATGCGGTCATCTGTAATGCCTAGAGCTTTAATATGGTCTTATTACACTTTTCTGCCCATTAAATTACTTTTGCATTAATTATTAGTTCATGTTCTTCTTAGATAATACAAAACAACAATGTTCAATAGTATTGTTACAAATAAACACCAAATCCCAATGTACAAATGAACTTCCTTTCAAGAAGGTAAAAACACAAGACCCTCTCTTTTATACAGCTTTGAATCTTCAATAAGACATTTGCATGTCGAATAAAAATATATTTGTGTCCAGAATCTTTTATCTTTTGAAATGATTGCCTGATGTGCTCAAGGTAGCATTTATTTCCTTTTGAAAATCTGCATTAATATGAATAGCATTTCGGAATGATAGGAAAGGAGATGGAAAGTCTATTTTAATGTGTTGCTAGACTGACAAAGAGTACTTCTGCACGAACATCATTGAATTTTGCATGCTCCGACAAAAAGACGTAGAGGAAGATAAAAGTGCTGGCTGCAATATTCCAGCTGTATTCTGTCCCACTTCAGGTATTAAGTGCTTTGTGTTTGTTTGGTTTGTGTGCACGGGAGGGCAGCTGCTCTTGAGGAACCTTTTTCTGCTGGCGACACACTTCAATACTCTGCCCTCAACAGCCGGGTTATTCTTTAAGATGTGATTAGACTTATGTTTACCGTTAGACGGCTAAATCACAAGTGCAGGAGTGTGCAGGGAACAGTTATTAAGTTGTGGCCTGCAGAGCTTGAGAATAAATTATCAATGAATGACTCTTGCTGCTGCAGCCGCAATTAGCTAGACTACTGAAGGCTGCCCTAAACATAATTAATTCATTTTAGATTTTTTTCCTCCCAAAGAATGGCTGAACACTTATTTTCCTCCAAAAGAGTTCTCATGTTGTAAAGAAAATGTCGCCTCTATTTTATTCTTTAACAGCTCATAATCAGAGCATTAAGTACCTTAAACATTGCATAATCAAAAAAAGTTTAAATCTCTAAAAAGTACTGTATGACTAGAACAAGTATGACATTTTTTTTACCATTTCTTATTCATTTGTCTAGTAGCTCATTTTTTATAAAATAGTATGATTTCAACTAAAACTGAGCTATATTTACCAACTTCTTTATTATTAAATGTAATTTCAGCTGACACTTCTATCCAAAGCAAATTGCACCTTTAGAAATGCCTATGTCAGCAATTTAGGGTAAAGTATATTTCTCAAGGACACTTAACATGTTGACAGCTGATGATGGGGATTGAACAACTGGCTCTCTGATTGGTAGATGTCCGTTACCCTCCTAACAACAACAGACTCACAATAAAAGAAAATGCAGATATTAATTATCACTCTTCTTCGAATCAAGCACTGCTTCAACTTGCTTTAAACCCTGAGCCTGTTTTTCAGGTTTCACGCTCGAAAATGACATTCCCAGAATAAATGACCATATCTTCCCTTCTAAAAGGGTTACATTAATAATCTTTTTTCTCAAAATAATGATATTTTTCAGTTAAATGTAGAAAAGTCAGATTCAATATAGATGTTTTTTATTTTAAAGAAAATTCAGATTGAACATGGTAAAAAACTGTAAATTATAGTGTCCGTCCAAAACATATTTTGTACTTATAGTGAAAACTAACCTTGGATGATGGGTTAGTAGACTAAAAGCTTTAGGAATCCAAAGTACAACATATAATAAGTACCCTGTATCAAGATTGATGCAAAACAAGTAATATTTGACATTTTTAGACAGATTTAGCAAAAAAAAAACCTCTTCTGGGGCCATTTGGGTGGATTTTTCATAGCTCTGGCTCCCCCTGCTGGATTTTGACATGTGACATCTCTTTCTAACCGTCAGAGCCAATGGAATCGAGGGGAACTCCCAAATAGTCCTTATTTGGTCATGTGTATGTATTATACTGCCGCATAGCCAAGACTGGAAGCAGCAGCCAAATATTGCTCTGCGATTTTTACATAAAAATGGAATTATGGATTATAAATAATTCCAATTATTGCCCAGGAACTTTATCAACCTATGGATTAACCGATTCAGCCGCGTTTTTTCTCGTTTTAATGCCATTGAACACGTCTTTTGATCAGATTAACAGCTACGGTGAGACGATCTCCCTAGAAGCTACGTAAAGGTACGTGTTGTGATGTCTGTCTTTGCTTCCCCTGTCGCAAATTCAGATCACTCAGTGATGATACTATATACCTAAATAATCTGTGGAACCTCAGTTTAGTGAGGTGGGCTGAAGATCGGAAGGTTGTGAGTTCAAATCCCGCCAGGAACACCACCACTAGTGTGCCCTTGAGTAAGGCATTTAGTCCTTAGTTACTCCAGGGAGAATGTCCCTGTAATTGGTAATTGTAAGTCACTTTGGATAAAAGCGTCAGCTAAAATGAAATGTAATGTCAGGCAAATTGGGTCAAAATGTTATTGCATCTGTTAACATTAAAATCACTAAATATATATACTGTAACTATTTTGCTCTAGGCAACTCAAGGGCTCAGGTAATATGATTACTATATGAATAATTGTCCAAAATAACATTAAATGCATAGGGTATTTTGTTAAGTAACATACTTTTGTCGCCGGCCGGGCCGATACATGCCGCGCATTAAGTGGGCCTGTCTGTCAATTAATCCCCGGGCCACTTTTTCCCCCCAGTCCGCCCCTGCTCCGACTACAGCAGCACAGAGAGAATACAACACAGAAACTAATAAGCACTTCTCTCTCTTTTTCATTATATTGGTTTACTTCAGTCTGTATTTTGGCTTTACTTCTTATTCAAACTATTGAAAGAAAATATCAGTCTATGTAGAGATTACCCACCCAAGGATTCAAACCGTACCTATATTGGAAAATCAGAACAGTATTTTTTGAACTGGTAACATTTTATTTCTAGATTTATTTAGAAAACAAAATGTGGAACTCTGCAACTATCAATATTGAGAGCTCAATCAGCCCTTACATGTTTAAGGGATTATTATAGAGCTGCTCATGTAAACCTAGTGTAGATCAAGGTGAAAATAACTCCATAGGGATTAAATTAATATTCAACACGTTAGAGACCATTCATTAACTAGTCATATTTCAGACCCCGATAAGCCTTGGTAAACTAGCCCCCTGAAGATGTGGAATGAAATCATTTTAAGGCACTAATTGAAGGGCATGACTGAAATCTTAAACGTCATGCCCAATAAATATATATGACACCAGGTTTATAAGCTGCACTGGAAATGGTCTCACTACTAATGCACACTCTTAAATCAAGGTGTTTCAGCTTCCGGGACCTTAGGGACAACTTGAATCAGCAGATTTTAGATATTTACGAATCAGTGGTTTTGTTGGCGAGAGACTTCCCAAAGACGACACCAGAAAATAGGAAAATAAATCGAGTATATTTCTATCAAAACAAATCTACAAAATTAGCAAATAGTGATGTCTTAATGAATATAGAGACATGACATAACACATCTGTACACTTCTTGTATGTTTGACAATCAGCAACACTTCTCAGCCTTGTGTGCCTTGCTCCAGATCGCCATCTAGTGCTGCCACTGTGATCCTCCCTGTGTAAAGTATAGCTGCTGCGATGCCTCAGGGGAATCAATAGAAATACTACAACAGCAATGATCATCCGGACCCATCTAATTAACGTCAAAACCTCAGACAAAAGTCTAGACCTACAACACAGACATCTAACTGTAAAAAAAACACGGTGTCAATGCACAGCATCGGCTTTCAGTCCGAATCACAGAGTGGATAACTGCAGGTTTTTAGTTCAGGTAGCTCAATCCTTCTGTCCCAGCAGCTACTTGATTCAAGATAATTGCATTTAAAGTACGTCCCGATTAGATCACTGGAATAAAACCAAGCTGAGGTCTGGGACAGGAGGACAATTAAAACCCAAGAAAGACACAAAAGCATCCTATTTCATAAATAAACTTAACTTTTTAAGAAAAGACAGTCACATACTGATGCATCACAGAGAGAAAGTAACACTGTGATCATAAAAAAAATTGTACATTGGGCTAAATAAACTTTAAAAGAATATGCAAAATGAATGTGAGGTATTTCTTAGTAAAAACTGCAATAATGTTTACATTTCTTGATTAGTAGTACCACATTTAGCAAATAAGCAACGGGATATTGAACATCTGTAGGTTATTTAATGTCAAAATATAAAATTACACTACAATGATGTATCCTGGTGCAGAGTATTGCAATTACAAGTTCAGCAGTATTTTCTACAACAGAGCAATACGCATTGAGGGATACAGGGTTGTCGATTTTGTTCTAAATAAAAGCGATGATGTGTCTATAGACGCACTAAGACGAAACCATACACTTTCTCTGTGTCAGGTTATTATCATTCAACTTTACATGATCATGGGTGTGTAAAATAAGTAATTAAAAACATGAACAACAATGACAGCCTTACCTGCAGGAAGGATGCTTCCGAAATAAAGTTCATTCTGGCAGACTATATGGAAAATGAATACGCTGTTAAATGCGTGTTCTGAGAGATGAGGTGAAAAAGCTAAATCATAAAAATAATGTTCTATAAGAAGTCTATGTAGAAACCTGAGTTAAGTAGTCCTCAGCATCCGTATCGGTGTGCAGAGCGTGCCAACTTGAGCTCAGTGCCTCCTCTCTGCTGCTCTGCTGCAGCCTCTCTCCACCGCCGGCCGGAGAGCAGCGGAGCAGCGAGAGGACTCACCCCGCCCCACCGCTGCTTCGCTTCTCAACAACAATATCCCTGAGGCCTTGCGGATTTTGGCTATTGCTAAATACATTTTTTAGTTTCTCTAGGTATCATAAACAAAATTAAACAAAACATATATATGTCATGCTTGCTACGTATTTATATAATTGTGTAAACCAATAACTTTAGAGAGAAGAACACAACTAACACTAGATAAATACAGTGAATAAGTATTTTAAGCTAGTAAGTGATGGAACTAACGTATTTTACACATGAATGTAACACAGTATTACTACACTACTACTTAACCCAAAGTAAAAAATACCTGAGTACTTTCTCCACTATTGCATTTAGCTCAGTGTCATGGCTAGCATAACATTACTTACATATCAAGCAGAGCAGCATGGCTGTCATCTCTTTTCGGCCACCTGTGGAACTGAAGTCCAATATTTACTGGGGTTTTATCCCTTGTTTTTTTGCTAACTGACTCCTCTTGAGTGGTAAACTGTCAGTGTGGTTTATTTGCTATGTTTTTTCAAGTATCCTTTCTCCGTCATTGTTGTCTTCACGAGAGATAGCATTATTAGCTTGTAGCCTATTTGCAGACGTTCACAGTGTTAAAAAAAGCACCGTATTTCTGGGGTTTGGATGGTCATATCTGATGTTACACGCTGAAAGTGAGTGGGAACTAAAATAGCACCTACTCAGCACAGTTCAGTAGTTTGTAAAAAAAAATATGCTTTAACATCATTTTGCGATTTTTTGTTGTTGAAAATGTAAAAATAACTTCCATATTAAGCAGTCTATTGCTAACAAAAACACTTCATATATGAATGGTGTCCTGATGGTCAAGTATAAATGCTACCAAATTAATTTACACATTCATGGTGCTGCATTGATTTGGTGAACTCTAACTGTGTCACATGACATGGAAGCTATTTTCAATTTTAAGTAAACCAAGGTTTTCAGTAAGTTTTAATATAAAATAAAAGTAAATAATAATTTATTTAGCTCAACTGTTTTTGTCCATTATTATTATTATTATTATTATTATTATTATTATTATTATTATTATTATGATACTTTCATACAAAGGCGTTCATAACTCCTTCACGTCAAACACCACCTGAACGCAGCAAGAGAAGAACCCGCTTTGCGTCATGACGTCAGCGGGCGTGCCTTACGCACTTCCCTGAAGTTCGGAGTGTTTACAAGTGAATCTTCCCGCGTTGGGATCAAAGCAGCTGATTAAGGAGAGCAGCAGGCTTCACATGGCTGCTGCCTGAGATCTGAGGATGATTAAGACGGAGAGGATCCTGCATCTGAAGAGCTGCCGCGGGAGGAAGGTCCGTGTGGTCCGGGAACATTATCTGAGAGAGAGGGTCCCCTGCTACAGCTCCCTGTGTCAGGCGGGCTGTGAGAACGGTAGGTCTGCTCAAAACAAAGACACAGCACAGCCTTTAATTTAGTTTCACTATGAGCTACCGATCACTATACACACACTTGTCTGTAGCTCAAATTACAGCTGTGAGTGAGACACTAGATCGAAGTGTGGCTTTGATTCGACTAGTCCAAAGATTCATATTATACATCTGTATTCAACCCCAGCGGGGGAAATCGGTTGGTGCAGCAATACAGAGACAGAGATAGATAGAAAGAAACACATAAATAATATGAGGTACATAAAATAAGTATACAATAAAACTAGAATCTATACAAAAGCATTTGAAGACAAATGTCATGTGGTGTTATTGATAGATGCAGGGTCAACAGGTCTATGTAAACATTGTACAGTTATAAATCATAAATGTCACTCTGTGTTTGTCTGAACTCTAATAGAATAAAGTGCAATAGTTCATGAAACATAATAACATAATATACGCCGAGTAAATATGATCATGCATTACGATGTAGTATGGGATATAAGACATAGACTAAGATGTAATAATATTGAAGTACAGTATACTAGGGAATTTTTCTCAGTTTGATACTAATTATTAGTAACCCAAGACAAGAACAAAGATTCCTATATTAAAATAAGTTATTTATGCTATTATCATCTCTGCTTACCCCCCAACCAGATGGCAAGGTGCTGCCAGGAGACCTGACCCACTATGTGATTCCTGATGCGGGGGTGTCGGGGGACTATCTGGAGATCCTGGAGTTCAGAGAGCTGCAGGGCATCATCTTCACTCAGACCTCCTGCCAGGGTGTGCAGCACAGCAAAGGACGCAGGTACATGCACAATATGTCATTCCGTTGAGTTACTGTTTTGCAAATGTTCAAACATTAGACTTTAAGCATATTTTGATATTAGAATGTCCTTTTCATGTCACTGCCACGCCAGGTCACACCAGGCAGAGAGTAACAGCTTTGACCTTGGTCTTTATCTTTAGGTGCCGCCTCTGTCTTAGTGTGTACATATGTTTTGACTACAGGCATATTTGTTTATGACTTGGAAAGAATCAGTTAAGTAAGCAGACCAGAGGAGAGTTTATCAGGATTAATATTCTACCAACAAATCAGGACAGCTCATGCAGTCCAGACCTTTGGACCTGCTTTTGAATTAAACCTCTAATGACAACCTACCTGCAGAGGTGTGTAAAGAGTGTGTCGCGTTGATGCTCATAATATATCAAAGCTGAGTGCTGAGTGCTGACCAAGCTAAATGTCCCGTGAATTGAAATACGTCTCCCTCACAAACACGATTAGTGCTTACGCCGCCATTTTACCATGTTGCGTCATTCATGTGATGAGGCTTCACTTTGGATAATGTTAGGTAGCTGGTAGATCATATTCTGATGCCATACCGTGTCAGTAATTGCAGTTTTTCACTCACTTCAAGTGTGTGTGTGTGTGTGTGTGTGTGTGTGTGTGTGTGTGTGTGTGTGTGTGTGTGTGTGTGTGTGTGTGTGTGTGTGTGTGTGTGTGTGTGTGTGTGTGTGTGTGTGTGTGTGTGTGTGTGTGTGTGTGTGTGTGTGTGTGTGTGTGTGTGTGTGTGTGTGTGTGTGTGTGTGTGTGTGTGTGTGTGTGTGTGAAAAAATTATGGAGAGGCTTTGTCAAGAAGTTTGAACACTGTTCTCATTCTCAGGTCGAGGCAATGGCAAAACATCGGTCATGAAATTGAAATAGCTCATAAAGTATCAGTGTGTCTGTGCAATATTAAAGAAACATCAGCTGGTTCTCCTTATCACTTGGGGAAAAAAATGCCTGGCTCAGTGCAAAGGTAACAAAATCCACCTGCCAGCATGCTCACTAGTTTAAGGGTCAGGCTCAACTCTGGGATAGGATGATTGCATTTTTATTGCATTTTGTTAAAATGTATTTTAAAAAATGTTGACCTTCTTATTTAATGGACAATCTTCTCGAATAACTCTTTAAAAGAAAGTGAATCAGTGTACTTCCCATATGTTTAACGTTCCCTAAGTTTATTGTATTTTTTCTTGTGGTTATCTTTATGATTTGGACCTTTATGAGTTTTTTTTTTTTGTTGCCGTGTGTTTCTGTTCAGGCAATACAACCGTCTCCGGAACCTGCTCAAAGACCTTCGACACGACTGCGTGCCGTTTGCCAATGAATTTCAGGAGTATTCATACTGTCCACGAGAGAAGGGGGAGAGCCAGGAGAAGTGGCAGACCAGGTCAGTCACCACCACAGCCTCTGTCATGTTCGCACAAACCAAACATCAGCCAATATGCTTTAGCTATTAGAATTGGCATCAGGAAGGACATGACATTTATTTTTTGTGACTTTTTTTATGTCCCATAAGGGTTTTCCCTTTCCTGTAGTGTGTTATTTTGTGCATGTAAATGATCTGCAAATCGCTACTACTGCCTCGCTCTCCAACACATTGTACGTGAAAGGCTAAGGGGTGGGACATCTCTAGGATATTGACCAATTAAAAAGATGTGCGACCGTTTCAAATCGTACACTCACCGTACGGTCCTATACCTCTAAGTTTTCCAAGCCAAACTCAATAAAACAATTTTTTTCTTGTTGTCTTTCATTCATACAGACATTTTCAGAAAAAGTATTTTCTTCTCTTGAGTACTAACTCTGGGAAAAGCTACAAAGCATCTTACGCAAATTGTTGAACCACAGTATTGCTCTACTTACAACGGGAAAACTGTGGGCATTTTCCATTATAAAATTGTTGTCATGTATTTGTTCCTCTGGGTGCTTTGCCAGATTGGAAATGAAAGTTTAAAAAAATCCAGTTTAGTAATTATATATAAACCCTGAATTCACTTCTACTGTTGTTCAACTTGTGTTAAGGGCTGGTTATAATGGGCCATACGGCACTCAGGGCCCACCTACCAGCCAAGCTGTCAATCAAGTTACTTATCATTGTAGGGGCTAAAGGCTTAGGGGGAAATTTCACTATTTATAGAGACGTTTTCCTCCTCTGCAGGTAATAAACAGGTATTCTAACAAAGAATTTGAGCACTTGAGACTTCATATGAGACCTCAGCTAAATGTGTTTTCAACTTTAAAGTGAGATGCTACAGGCACAAACCTTTGTCATGCATGCACTGTTGAGTTTTGTTTTCAGTTTGAGCTATTTCGCTTGCATACCATGTCCAAAAAATGCTCTTAGGTGTTTATTTAATAATAATTCCTTATATTTATTAAAGCGCTTTTCAATTACTCAAAGCGCTTTACACATTACACATACATGTAATGATCATGAACTGTGGATTATACCCACAGGAGCAAATTCAGGTGAAGTGTCTTGCCCAAGGACACAACGGCTTTACAGACGCAGCGGCGGTGGGTTTCGCCCCCTTGATCAATGCACAGCCCACTGCGCCACATCGCCCATATTCACGCCTCGAAGTCATCAAGGCGCTTTACAAGTACACCTTAATATCATACATGTACTGTGGACAATACCCACAGGAGAAAATTCGCGTGAAGTGTCTTGCCCAAGGACACAACAGCGGGAGCGGGTTTCGAACTGGAGTTCCCCAACTCCCCCTTAATCTGATGATCACACGCACAGCCCACTGTGCCACTCCGCCCATTTGACCAAATGTGTCTATTTGTGTTTCTAGATTCCTCCTAAATTCACCAAAAGCTAGCATTAGATGATGCTTCTATTAATATTTTAGGATAAATCTTCAGAAACTTGCAATACAAAACACAATTGTCGATGTGTAAAGTACATGGTGTATACAGTTATTTAGTTTAAAGTTAGTTATCAAAAATCTGTATTTCAGTGGCAATTATACACAAAACGTTCCAGTTGTATTAATCATGGACTCATACCAAGAGATATTAGTGGATAAAATTAGGTCAAGCTGATGCTTTGGTTTATTCTTATGCAAAAAGTCTGACCAGTTGCCAACATCCCAAATAAATGAACTGAGAGAAGGTTCAGATGTGAACGGAGATATTTCAAGCACATGTTAGTTATTTTAACAACAATTACTATACATTTTTAGATCTTATAATCAATTATGTATTTTAAGTAGTTCTACGTTATCGGCTGCAATAACAAAGCTCTCTGTTTAAGCAAAAACCTCTTGGAAGTACTGCTTACCACCATGAATTTTCTTTAGTCATTATGCTTTGTTTCACGATAGTGTCTTCCACAGGTGTTGTACATGTTGTCCCCAAACTTTGTATTTTACTTTAAAAGCCAAAAGTCTGGCGGTGCAAACTGTTGTCATGAAAATAGATTATTACATAAACAAGACAGTAAACTGTAAAGGATCGGGGTGTAACAACTAATCGACTTAATCGATTAAAATCGATTACCAAATTAGTTGGCAACTAATTCAGTCGTCGATTCGTTGGTGACGTCATCACATGTGTTCTACACCCCGTTAAGCTCCAACGTTATCGCTCTTTTTTATCGGTACAGGAGACATTTAAAACATATGTCATATGTATTATTGCTACATAAACATTATATCGCAGTCTTAGTGTCGCCAACTCAGTTTCTAATATATATGACTACAAAATGCGTCTATAATGTATTTTCGATCTTCCCAATTCAGACGAGAGATCTCTCCCCCGCCTGCTTGCGAGGGGGCGGGGCAGTTTACACACACAAGCAGGAGATGGCGGAGAGAACGCGCTCCGAGGTGTGGTTAAACTTTAGCCGTCTCGATGTGGACAATGCTCGTTACCAAAAGTGCAATAACAGTTTATCATATAAAGGCGGTAAAACGAGCAATTTGTCTAAACACTTAGCAAAAGTGCACCACATTCAGACGGAGGAATGCACCGGGTTCGACTGTCTTTCTAGTAGCTCTGTAGCCCTGTCCACGAGTAACGTTTCCACGTCAGGTGTTATGTATGCTAGCAGCAACACACAGAGTTAACTCAGTTATAAAAACATAGGTTAATGATTAGAGGTAACTGAGTTATTTTGTTAAAGTTTCAGCTATTCGGTTTACAGTTCTGTCATCACATTATTTAATATGATTTGTTAAAACATTGTTGTTTCTTTTGATGTGAAATATTATGCATTTAATTAAAATAAAAAGCAATGTTAGTTTTGTTCACAATTTGTTTAGTTAGTTTACCTTATTTCTTGTCAAAAGAACCGTTAATACTATCGTTAAAAGGACCGGATCGATAAGCAGTATTGATATAAGTAGTAGTACAGTTAAAACCTTAACGATCCGAATAATCGATTAATCGTTTCATTAATCAATAGATTAATCGATTATCAAATTAGTCGTTTGTTGCAGCCCTAAAAGGATGTCTGCATTCTTCATGATGTTTTCAGTTACAGGTAGTGAACATTTATAAGCCAGAGGAACTAAATACATAATATCAGAGTTTAGTACTTTAACAGGCAAGCTGTCTGCATGCATCCTGTATTTGTGAATTAACTCTGTGTTTGTGTGTGTAGGTGTGTGTACTCTGCAGCAGTTTGGTACTACAACCACCTGGCAGGTATGATGGATATAGTGATGATCACTGAGGATCAGGAAGCCGTGGCTCAGTACAGCAGCCTCAACTCTGGGGTTTACGTCATCTCTGTCCAGGTACTTGAACTACACACTAACGTTCACCCCACATGATGCTTATATCTGTCGCTTCACTAACTGTCCATAAGTATCTATTAGACAGTGAGACATTTAGTTGTTGTGGCTTGAACATAGTGGATATCAAAGGACACTGCTACAAGGTTGAAACGCAGAAGTGTAGTTTGGATTTGAGGATGTTAAAGGGGATATTTCGGGCCTTTCAAAGTGCCTTTGCATAATGTATTTATTCATAATCAATATAATACTTAAAGGTTATCTATTATGCAAAATCCTTTTATCGGAAATATGCGTCCCCGGTGTGTAAAGAGATTCGGAAAGTTGCAGGAAAAAAATTCTCTCTTTTTGTCCTGATCCATCTATATAAAAACCTGTCAGCAAATGAGCTGATCAGATCAGAACAATGTTTTTTTGGGTTGTGTAACCATTAGCCAATAACCAACAAGGTAACCGCCGCCCACCTTATCACCTGAATCTCCTCCTAGAGCGCCAGTGTGTTATTTTAAACCAATCATCTCGCAGAGGGGTGTGGCCATCAGCATGTAATTAGCATTTAAAGTTACAGACACAGAATCAGCACTTTTGAAACAGGACTGAAACAGAGGGCTTATTGGCATGCTAAAATGCCTGATCTGTTTGGTTTTTCGAGCCAAACACTTCAGAGTCATGTTTTTTATATATTTGAAACCTGTAATATGTTGAAAAAGAGTATAATAGGGGACCTTTAAAGTTATGAATAAGGCGGCACGGCTCAGTATGGAGGAGACGGGAGTCACTGTCAGTTAATATGCAGACTAAACTTTATTTAGAAGCTAGATTGTCCTTTCCAACAGAGAACTGAAACAGTTATGCTCTCGCCAGAGACACCAAAACATACTAATTGATCAAGGCAATGTAAAATTACTGTTTTCTTTTCAATAAAGTCTGGTAGCTTGGGTAAGAGCATAGATAATGCCTTCATTTTGTTGTCATTTTAGATTGCTAAAATACATTTTGCTGCTGACCCGTCCACAGCAGTACAGTGACTGCTTCTGTGCTGGGACTTCTGTAGGAGTTGTAGCGCTGTCCTGCTGCATTGTTCACAGGAGGCATGGAATCCTGCTCTGTTCACTTGTTTCTCAAACCATTATGTTTCAGTGCAGAGCCGAAACAATAGGAAATGCATGGCTGTTAAGTACAGACCTCTCTCTGCTGCATGCTGTGTGTTGACCCAGTCATCCAATCACTCAATAATAAACACAGGAACGCCAATAGACATGTGGTTTTTTGAACGGTTTTAGAAATTGATATGAGGAAGCAAAAACTTTGTGTCATATCAAATGACTTTCCACAGCAGATGGAGCCAAGTTATCAGAGGATTGTAGAAATCTTGTGTGTGGAGACATTGTGTTCTGTTTGAAATGTATGCATTTGTACTAGAAAAACTCAAATTGCTGATAAAGATAATTTAATGTGACCTAAGGCAGCCTAGGGCAGCAACTAAATGGAGGTTGTGGTGAAATAGTTTTCTCTTTAATGTTCAATCATAATATTATTTGGTCATACCACAATCACAATACAATTCCTATAAAAGTTGACAAACTATGATTAAATTATGTAATGGTCGCCCAGCCTACTGTTACTGACCATGCTACAGATGTTAGTGCAAAATCTACAGCTCCTCTACCACAACCATCAGCAACAAGTGGACATGGAGAATTACATGAACTACATGTTGCTAAATCCACCGCGGGGCATAAACAGAAGGGCAACATGCTCGGGGGTCTTCTTCGCAGCTTTTGGTGTATTTTGTGGCGGAAGTACAACGCCACTTACAGGCCCAGCATATGTACTACAGCGTCTCCAGTGCTTTCGAGCGGTCTCGTGTGAAGGAAGACTTTTTTGATATCGTATTCGGTCCGTTTGCGTTTCGTATGCGTTTGCGTTCCCGTGTAAATGGGGTCTAATTGTCTTGCATAGACATGCCCCCCTATATATGCACCATCTATATATCGCTCCATTGAGCTCCCTGACAACTAATATGCTCTTTAAATAGTGATAAAAAAAAACTCACAAAAAGAAAACTCATGGCTGATTTTAAAGTTGTCGATGAAGTGGCTACAGCTCGACTCAGTAGAGGGCGAAAGGCTGTTCTAGCACAACGCAAATTCTGTAAACAGCTGATTCTGATACTGAGAGCAGAAATGGCTGCGTCCTGTCTACCTGTTAACAGTTGTCAAGTCATTATAGGATAATAAGTGTATAGTGTTAATAAGGTGATTTAAGTAGCACCTGTTCATCAAGACATCTTGGTAGCAAAACAAAAGGCATTATTATGGAGTTACTTTAGTTGTATAGCGTAGCCTAGCTTATAGATAGAAATAGATAAAAGTTCCTGTTTTAATTACATTTGTTCCAAGTGTCAACCTCCACATCTAAAAAGTGTAGTCAACCCGCGTTCTTTATAGTGGCCAACAGGGCGACTCAACTGGCTGAAATAAGAAGTCCAATTGTATAGAAGTCTATGAGAAAATGGCCTCACTTACTTTATCACCTCAGTAAACGTTTTCCTGATGAGTTAATGGTCTCAGTTACTAGCATCAAGTCTTCTTCATTACAGGATTATGTACAAAATAAAAGGGGAGGGGCTCCCTTGTGATTGACAGATTGCTCCCACATGACGGTAACTGTAACCCTTTTACATTGGGTTTTCAGGACGCTCCTGTGTTTCTGAACTGCATATTGTCAATATGTCACCCGGTGTCTGAATTATCTTGTGTTTTACATCCTTACATGAGGTCAAATCCTGACCTATAACGTTATAGTTTTACCTGTTCCTGACATGTCTTCCCCCATGTTTCTTCATGTGTCAGGATTATTTAAGAAACTTCTGTCCGGAGCTGCAGGTAGCACACAACCTTTACAGCTCCATTTCCCAGGCGCTACAAGAGAAAGAGAGTGAGGGCACGGAGAGGGAGTACACAGAACATCTGCCCGGAGAACTGCTGGAGGCCGGGATCAAGTCTGGGCGGTACATTCAGGTACAGCACCTAGCTGGGTTGTGTCTAGTGAGTGTTTACTTGGAACAGAAGTTATAACATTGGGCAACAAATAGACAAAATCCACCTTGAAATGCTTCAACACAAAATATCCAGTAAATGTGCCAAATTGTGCATAACAGGTAACTGTGGAAACTAAAAAGAGACTGGAAACTTGCTTTAACTGGGTAATTGTACAAATAGCATTCGCAGTGGCAATGTTTCATACGTTTAAGGGTCAAGGAGGTAATAAAAGAAAGGTGGATAGTTTCAGAAACTTGCAAGTTATCTGTTCTCAAGCACTTGAGCTCATCAAGGAAGGTCCTAGTACTCAATAGCCGCGTTCACACCGCAGTACTTTTCCCACTTTAGTTCCGATATAGTTCCGAAATGTCGCGTTCACACCAAAAAGAGCCGGAACTAAAATTAGTTAATGAGAACCTTTTTACGCCCTTTTCCATCCCTGCTAGAGAGCAGGGACTTTCGTGGGAGAAAAAGGCTCCTATGTCTGATTGGCTGGGCGGAATGCAAACCACGGCCCGTAAAACTCAAAAAAAGTGTTTTGAAGCCACCATTTTATTATCCTCGCATTAGCATTAGCCCAGCGCAGAAACGCAGAGAGACTAACTTATGGCAACACAAAATAAAACATGGGAGCGGTGGAGATGAGGAGGTGTCGGCGTTCTGGCGATTTAAACAGTCTGTTCTGGAAATCTGAATAAATCTCACATCTTTTTCCTTTTCATCAGGGGACTCTGAATGTCAGCAAGCACCGCGCACACAGTGAAGCTTCAATCATGACGGACGGTTTGTCCAACAAGAACACAGGTGCAAATCAACAGCAAGCACACAAACAAGTCTGGTTAATGCATTTTTCTGCCCTCGTTATCGCTGACACCGCTCTCTGTGCATCTCACCTTTTCCCCTCACTCATCCCCCTCAGATCTGAGCTGGGGCCTGTTGGTGTGTGGAGGGAAGAATCGTAACAGGGCGGTGCATGGCGACCAGGTTGTGGTGGAGCTGTTACCAAAGAGCGAGTGGAGAGGGAAGGACAACACCTTGGCTGAGGGTCAGGGGGAGGAGAAGAGCGGAGAGGAAGGTGGAAGTAAACCCATGCCCACAGGCGAGTTTTGATAATGATGATAACTCCTTATCTCATTTCAATAAAACTTAGAGGAAACTTAAGCAGTTCTTGATGTATTTGAACATGTGGCCATATATAAATATTACCTTTTAAGAGCATAACACTTTAACTTTATTCAAACTGTTACTCCTACACATTTTTATGCTTTTATTTTATTTTATTTTCATCCCCTCTTCTGCAACACATTTATGTTTTTACTTGTTGTGAGTGTTTTTTGATAAAATTAGGAGAGAATGTTTTACATATATGTTTTTGTGACGGGGTTCTATTTGTCCGTTTGTAAAAAAAATAGGCTTAGTCGGTCGATTTAAGCTCAAAAAATGTTATTTATAACAACAACACAAATATATACTGTTTGACAATATTGAAACAGTATAACTTCAATAAACAAAATCAAAGTTACCAAAACGAGGTTGTCTATCACTCATCTATGGAGTAAACACATAGGCCTACTAGTTGTTGCCTTCGCTGCAACAATCTCCCGAATGCCAGTCCAGGGCCAACACCGTCCCTTATGAACCCATAGCCCCTCCCCACAGGCTTACCGTCAACAGGTTACACCATTAATTAAAAAAACACATTATCAACATAATTTTAACACCTCAAACGTAAGAAAAACTATACGACCAAAACATAAACAGGTTAACCATCTCATAACACAATCATCCCCCATCATTAATAGACGCAAAAGAAATAATAAATTGCATGGTTCATGACATCATATTTAAACCACGGAAGAGATGCGCCTCCTTCTTTTCCACATTCCCCTTTGCTGGGGAGACGCCAACGATACTCCGTTCGCTGCCCGTCGCGCAAGTATAGCGTACTACAGTTTAATGTATGTTTAAATAATAGACTCACAAGCGTGCACTCATGGTCGCGCTACAGAAAGGGAGGGGGAAAAGGGACGTTTAGTGATGATTTAACCTTATTTATTGACGAACGGAAGAGAGCAGGAAATGTTTGGTGTGTGTGTGTGCCGCCGGCTGTCAGTGGCGGAGTCAGTCACTCTGTGATCCGCTCCGTCACAAAACAGTTTCCTCATTTATTTGATAGTATTTTTTTAAGATCATATAACAAGAATATTTTGGGCAAGGTAGTCACTCTACGCTTTGGATAAAAGGGTCTAACAAGTGACATGTAATGTAATGTGGTCCCTTGTTAAATCCTCAGGCCGTGTTGTGGGGATCCTGCAGAGGAACTGGAGGGACTATGTGGTGACTTTCCCCCCCAGGGAGGGGCCTCCGCCCCAGACCAGGAACACCCAGCGCATCCTGGCGGTGCCCTGGGACCACCGCATCCCCAAGATCCGCATCAGCACCCAGCAGGCCGATGCTCTGCAGGTCTGCTTTACACACTCCACAATGTATTTGGTCTGAACTTTAGTTTGAACTCGCAGGATTGGACAACTAATGTCACTAATATGACATCGTTTTACATTATTTTATTTTTAAAACTAGATATTTTATGTATTTCAGTATTTGTGTAGACTGTCTGGATGTAACATAAAGAGGATGATTTTTCTTGATGCATAAACATGAGATAAAAAAGGGTAAAGAGATCCTTCAGCCCAATGTTTTGTAAAAGTTGTGCATTTATATAAAGGCAAGGCTCTTTATGTATTTTTATTTAAAGTTAAGTTAAAGCCTTTTATTGTCGCTAGAGGAGGCCAGACTCTGTAGATCCGAAGCTAAAAGAAGGGTTTCAAATCAGCTTAACAAAGGGCTCCATGAGGGAAGGTATACCATTTGAATTGTCCCAAAAGGCTTTTTCCCCCTGTATTCACCCACCCAGGACCACAGAGTGGTGGTGCGCATTGACTCCTGGGAGAGCACGTCGCTCTACCCCAACGGCCACAGTGTGAGGGTGCTGGGTAAAGCTGGGGAGCTGGAGACAGAGATCCAGACCATCCTCATCGAGAACTGCATCCACGTGCCTCCATTCTCAGACGCACAGGTCAGACGGAAGCTTCTCGCTCTCTCACACAAACACCGTGAAGCTGTAACTCTGCTTTCTACCTGTGACTGTGTCTGTGTGCCCTCAGCTGAAAGAGATGCCCGTGAACTCTGCAGAGAAGCCGTGGAGGATGGACCCGGCTCAGGTGGCGGAGCGGCGGGACCTCCGGGAGAGTCACCTGGTGTTCAGCATCGACCCGAAGGGCTGCGAGGACGTGGACGACACGCTGTCTGTACGCAGCCTGGCCGGCGGGAAGCTGCTGGAGCTGGGGGTCCACATCGCTGATGTCACACACTTTGTGACAGAGGGCTCGCTCACCGACCTGGAGGCACGTTCAAGGTGAGGAGTTAGAGGATAGGATAGTTCAGGTTAGCCCGGTATCATCAAAACTCCTTTTTTCTTAGTACGTTTTATGTTATTGGATTCTTTGTCCAAATGAATTAGCATCTCCTATAAACATCCAGCCACCTGTTAGCTCCTGTGTTTTGCGTTATCACACGTGTATGGAATTGCTGTTATAAACATAATTACGTCCTCTGTGGACTACAAAGCAATTATGAAAGTTTGTCAAATATTATCTCACTGAGCCTCACCCGGATATTTTTGCTGGCTACTTTCAGAAGTGCAAATTGGACAGAAAGTTGCTGCATGATTGTTTGTTGCATCCGGCGCTCTCTTTTATAGTTTCTGTAATTTTGCAAGTGTCACAACCACAAACAAAGAAAAGAAGCAGAAATGACAGACAACAGTGACTTGGAGGCACAACAGTGTTTCTGACAGTGAGAAATGGTGCTGCTGAGTCAGGAGTTTCTCAGAGCAAAGGGAAAAGGGCCTATAATAGTTCAAACAGACCAACATTTAGAAAAAAACAATTTCTGTTTTTAGTTTTTTTGCACTCTTCAGGGCTATGTTTCTGTACGTATCAGTGCTATGGGGTAAAGTGTCTTTGGTTCTCCATCCCTTGGATTGAATACATAAGGACAGTATTTCTACAGGCTGAGCAGGACCGCGACACAAATGACCCGACTACTTACAAGAGAAATCGATAATCTGACACAAAATATTAAATAAGAAATGGTTTTATTGATTTAAGAATGATTTTTTAGCTTCAGTTACAATTTAATATTGTATGTATGTAAATGAATTAATGAAATAAGAACACTTTTACTCATTTATTTCACAACGCTATCAATAACTACGAATAAACTATATGAGGTCTCATGTTGAAAAATAAAGATATAAATACAATGTATACAGAGGAGGTGAAAAGAGTACCAAAAATAAATATTTAAGTTCATATATGAGAAAATGTGTTTTTAAAATGGTATCTGCTGCTTGGAAACATGCCCTGAGGAGAAGTGGTGAATCCAAACGTTTTCTCTTCTGTGTTTATGACTCAAGAAATAAAATAATGTAATTGTACTAAGGTTACTGTTTCTGAGTTCCTTAAAAGGTAGGTGAGTTTCTTTTTTTTATGATGTTAATTTCTCAATAGTTTTTTACTGAATACTTATTTTTGGCTGAAGTGCTGCTACCCCATTTTGTAAAAAGGACTAAAAGCATTTATGTTTTCCAACCAAAATAAAGACATTGCATTAATGTTGCATAACTTACACAATCTATTTTGAGTTCAGGGACAAATTAAGCTCACCTAGAAGGAAACATAAATGCTTTTAGTCTTTTTATTTATGCTATTTAGGGCATGGGGTCGTGGTGCAATTAAGCCTTTGTTTGCAAAATGAGTATAGAAGGTTAGTTTTTAAATCATAAACACAGGAGAGAAAAAAGTTAAGATCAGAGTAGAAAACAGGATCACCAGATTTATTTTCATCACTTTCCTCGCAGGCCTTTCATAGAAAAAAGATCCAAATACTTTTCCCCTTTACTTTATCTTTTTCCTTCTTCTTCTTCTTCCTCCTCCTCCTCCTTCTCAGGGCAACCACGTACTACCTGGCCGACCGCAGGTACGACATGCTGCCCGGCGTTCTCAGTGCAGACCTCTGCTCTCTTCTGGGCGGAGTGGACAGGTCAGTGAACGCCACATCTCTACATCATGTTGAAGAAAGTCAATTAGAACACATTAAAACATGCTATGTATTATAACCAGGTATGCGATGAGCGTGATGTGGGAGCTGGATGCAGAGACCCTCGTGGTCAACAAGGTGTGGTTCGGCCGCTCGCTCATCCGCTCCTCCTACCAGCTGCACTACGAGCTGGCCCAGGCGCTGCTGGACGGGGAGCAGGCAGAGGTGCCGGAGCTGGCCGGGCTCGGGTCTGAAGAGAAGGATTCTAAACTAGCCCAGCTCAACCAGGCTCTGGAGATGCTGACACACGTAGCCAGACACCTGAGGGCGCAGAGGGACCGGGGGGGGGCGCTGGAGCTGGAAGGGGTGGAGGTAGGATCGGTTTCTCCTTATCTTTGTGGTCCTTTTTTACTTTTAATTAATTGTATTGGTCTATCTATACATGTACTTTGCTCAAACTACAGACTAATTTCTTTAAAAGCAGTTTAAGTTAAAAAAAAAACTAAAAAAAAACATTATCATAGCCATGTTTTCCAAAGTTTTTTTTTTACCTTAGAGGGAAACAAATAATAACAATTAAAGCCACCAGCAGCAATGAGCGGCTCTTCGAGGATCCAGGCAGGTTTGCTGTTGTCCGCACGTCGACGTGTCTTGAGGAGCGGACCGTTAGCAAAAGTGGGAAGTTTTGGGCCGATCGGACAATTTCCATAGGAGCTACAGCAACAGCGTGTTTCATGGCAAGTGATGTGTCGCTACGGCAACGGCATACACCTCACAGTTGGCGTAAGTGTCTTGAGGTCTGCATCATTATCAAACATGTGAAGTTTTAGGCCGTTTGGGGCATGTTCACTGGAGTTATGAGCAAATCGTGTCTTATGGCGAGCATTTTGTTTCCATGGCAACACATATGATGAAACTGACACGTACACTAGATGTCTTCAGGGCTGGACTGTCAGCAACACACACATGACATTTGAGCACTTTTTGACCATTTATACAGGAGTTAGAGCAAGATCGTGTTTCATGGCAAGAATACGACTTTTGAGGAAAACTCAAAATGGACATGTTGAGGGCCGATCCATTAATGGTCACCTGAAGTCATCGTATCCAAATGTTTTTAGTTTTTTTCCAAATGAAAGTTTTGTTGAGGTTTTGTAATTGTTAATATTTTCAGTCATTAGCCTCTCAGATCTCACAGGATCCATTAATATTAACCCAATAGAGTGCCACAGTGACGCGTCCTAAAACCCAGAAGAAAGCTGCGCATGGGTTCCTTCAACAAAAAAGCAATGCCATTTCTCCATAGGATTTTGGAAAATAGCCGGAAATAAGGTCTTTGGTTGAAACACATTTAAGAGACGGATCACATTTTGTTCAGTCGGATAATCTCCAAATGTCTACCCTACTTTTATAATTTTATAATCATAAATCAAATCGATAGATTTATGACCACGAGCTATTTTCCAAAATACTATGGAGAAATGTATTTGCTTTTTTGTCGAAGGAACCCATGCGCAGCTTACTTCCGGGTTTTAGGACGCGTCACTGTGGTCCCTCCCTTTCCGGGGGACCTCCATGCGACCTTATTGGAAAAAAGTATGTATTGAAGTCAATGGGGAGAGAAAGATTATCTATCGATCCCCTTTGAATTGTGCCACGAATTCAATTTAAAAGATAATTTTGCAAGTCAAAAAAAAAAAGAAAGTGTCGTAAAACTGTGAAGTAACACTTTTTTTGTGTGAAACGCTCAATGAACTACATCTCCCGTCTCGCACCACACACCAAGACGGCCGTGACTTTAGCACGTTTCACTTATTTCTTTCAGAATGAGGCGAAAAGTATTAAAAGAGGTGAAAATCACTACAAGTCTGGGCATGTTGAGAGCTGTATATACACAAAAGGGGAGTTAGTCGGTTCCGTAAGAGCCAGCATGCGGGACCGGGATTCTGAGATTTGTAGTCTTTCTAGTTTCGTATTTTTCATAGTCTTATATTTCAGCAGTTTTACTACAAACTGTGACTTTTTTGACATGGAAATGATTTTTTAAGATTGACAAACATCATATGTGTAATTTGTGGCACAATTCAAACGGGATTGAAAGATAATCTTTCTCTCCCCATTGACTTCAATACATAATTTTTCCGAAATAAGGTCCCATGGGTCGGAAGTAGATGGGCGGGACTTCGCCTCTCTATGACAGTTTCTAGGAAATTAATAAATAAATTGATGTTGTCTTCTAAAATTGTCCATCCTTAATGGGATACAAGCCAAATATACCACGTACTCATAAAGGGCCGACTTCACCCTACAGTAAGCAACATCCAAAAGTGAATATCACGTGGGATTCCAATCCGTTTGAAAATGTAATGGGTCGTTCCTTGACCCGATTCACCTTTCCACCAAGTTTCATTGAATTTGGGCCAAGTGTTTTTCCTTAATCCTGCTCGAGAACATTCATTTTCTTAAGAAACTGCAGCAAACAACACACTTTAGAAGGTTCCTGAACCCAAAACAAGAACAGTTAAACATGCTTTAAACTGAAACCCAATATAAAAACCACCCAAACATTTGTTCAGCCTATGGTTTGATGACACATTGTCCAAAGGAGTTATTTTAACATCCAGGCCAGCAGACAGGTGTTAATCTCACACATGACCTGAAAGCAATTTCAGTTGGAATACTGTTTTAAAGGCTGTGTGAATACAGAGCCCTCCACTGTGAATCTGTTTTCACATTCAAGTAGTGTGTTTCATTCATCAAAACAAGATATAAACTCTCTTTGTTGTTTATCTGTAAGATCCTCTCCAATAACCTGTCTTATACCTTATGTAGATATGTGTGACTGATTGAGTTTGTTACAGTAGATGACATCATGGAATGACTTGCCGTTTCTTTTTAGCAAATACTTTAGGTTGTTCATAATAATCATTATTTATTCAACCTCCTGGAATTAGAGTTTCTCTATACCTACCTGGTGCTGTTGTGAAACTGCTTTCTGGCTACAGAGAATGCTGGGTCAAAATGTATTTTATAATGACTGTCAACCAAGATAAATGACTTACACTGACAGTACAGTATTGATGAAATGTTGAAACTAGCCATTGATAACATCATCTCATCAGGAACATTTTTACTGGGGTAATGAATCAAATGAGAAGACTAGACTTACATACAATCAGACTTCTTTATGAAACCAGAGGATATTAGATTGAAATCCTCCTGAATATTTAATAGAAAACCGGTTAAGGTATGTCTGCATTAGCTTCCCTTTTTAGACCCAGATGTTGCTGCTTAGTTCCTCCTTTTTAAACTTCCTAAAACAGCTTGAAACCATAGTTTTGATTGAAAGAATAGGGGATATTGATTATGTAGTTAATTTTCTTGGGTCCTTTTTGAAACTGGAGACTACTTTAGTGGGATTGACATAAGGAAAAGGAAATATATATAATTATATACGATATATATTGCCCGCCTTATCATTCAATATCTCCACCCAGAGCTCTTGTTAAAAGAATTAGTTTTAAAGGTGAAATTGTTATTAAAAAAAAACGTAATTTCTAGCAACTTTCCATTGCCCATACCCAACAGCTCCCACCTTTCCATACAACATAAAAGTGTCTGTATTTACAAATCCTTTCACTTCATCAAACTGTCCCCCTCCCTCCTCAGGTGCGTGCCCAGCTGGATAAGGACAAGAACATCACAGCGCTGGTCCCCCGTCAGCCTCTGGAGGTCCACGAGACGGTGGCTGAGTGCATGATACACGCCAACCACTGGGTGGCGCGCAAGATCCAGGAGACCTTTCCCCACCAGGCCCTGCTGAGGCGCCACCCGCCCCCCCGGCAGGAGTTCTTCAGCCAGCTGGTGGAGAGCGCCACGGCCAGGGGCTTCACCATCGATACCAGGTGACCGGATTTATAATAGGAAGCGGTTTTGACTCCTTTCACATGCATGAGGTTTTGGATTTAAAGCTAAACACAACAATTCTATAGCTGTTGTCTGATTATTAGTTGTATATCATATTAATAATGGTAGTTCTGTTCCTCCAGTACTAACAAGGCTCTGGCGGACTCTCTGGACCAGGCCGTGGACCCCCAGGACCCCATGGTGAACAGGCTGCTGAGAATAATGGCCACTACAGCCATGTCCCAGGCTGTGTACTTTTCCACTGGTCTTCAGGCCCTTGACCAGTTCTACCATTACGGTAACACCTTGACCATATCCCCAGCATTCATTGTGTTATTCATTGGAACTGCATTTACATGTTTCTTTGTGGGTATGTAATGCAAGTGAGGGATCTTTAAACCTGCATGCACTGGCTAATTAAAATACAGTCTTTCATCAGTATAGTGGATATAAAACATCAGAAATTGCATATTTGATCGACCAAAATAAAACTATTTTCTTAATGTATTTAGTCATTTGAGGAAGTGTCATGGTGAACTAAATATGAAATAAAAATCTAAAATACCGTTACCATATTTATTTAGTGTCATTCACAATGTAATGCATTTTTAGCATGGCGTCATTTTCTTTATAGCTATTGACATCCTTTTCTGATCTATAGTGTTACAAAGATATACAAAACTACCTCTGCACAAACCTTTGACTCCAATATGTGAACAGAATGAATTTGAAACCTGGTTTTATCCAATGGTAAGACTTCTGTGCTGAAAATGTATGCAATGTATCACTTTTTGTTTCAAGAGAAAGCCTATTTATTCTCCTGTTCCCCAGTAGTATCTCCACTTAAACTGTAGCAATCTGTGCTAAATGCTAATGTTCTTCATAGGTCTGGCTCTGGACCGGTACACACACTTCACCTCACCCATCCGTCGTTATGCCGACATCGTGGTGCACCGCCTTCTCTCCGCTGCCATAGCCATGGACAGGGGGGTGGACCCGGGTAAAGCGTTAGCCAGCAACAAAGAACTGGAGGAAACGTCTCATCATATCAACAACAAGAACAGGGTCAGTGCTGCTGTGTTGTTCACTTCTTACTCTATAAAATAAGCTCTTCTGAATGACCTCTGTGTGACCTTCTGACCTCTGTTTGACCTTCCCCCAGGCAGCCCAGCAGGCCCAGAAGATCTCCACAGAGCTGTTCCAGTGCCTCTACTTCAAAGAGAAAGACCCTCAGTCCGACCAGAGCTGTGTGGCGGACGCCGTAATCTACTCCATCAGAGACAACGGCGTCCTGGTGTTCATCTCAGAGTAAGATAATAACGGGGGACTTTTTAACAAAAGCTTTTAATTGTCCAAGTAATATATAGTCATTTAGCTATCTTTAAGCGATGGTAGAAATATATATATTTTCTTAAGGAGGCCCTATTATGCTTGTTGTTGCCTGCCCTTTCCTGTAGTGTTATATAGGTTTTTGTGCATGTAAATGGTCTGCAAAGACTAACATCTCAAAGGGAGTTTCTCCCCCCCCTGCCTGCCCTGAAATGCCTCCATTTAACTCCTATGTTTACTTCCCTAACTTAATGACATCACTATGTAACACTTGCGCTTCTATTGGCTAGCGCTCCAACACATTGTACATGATAGGTTAAGGGGTGGGACATCTCTCAGCGGTTGACCAATCACAACAGAGCCCGACAGCTAGCCAATCAGAGCAGACTGGGCTCTGGTTTCAGACAGAGGGTGAAAAGAGGTGCTGCAGTACAGGCAGTATGAGATAAATAAAGAGCTCTTTGAACATTAAAGCATGGAGACATGTCACAGTAGAGGCACTACATACAAATATGAACCTGAAAAGAGCATAATAGGGCCAATTTAAACCAACAACATGTTTATTTGTCCCTCATATCTTTCTGACTTCCTGTCTGTGGCTCTCAGATCCAAGCCAATTGGTTTCTAATGAAGATGTTCATCTATAAAAATGGGTCACAAATATAAAGCTTCATCTTGGAAAAAGGCTCAACAATTTCAGAACACTGTTAGTAGACTTAAAGAGCAACTTGCAGGTTAGAGACACCAGTGAATAAATGTGTAGGAAAATTATGAATACAAATATTCTATATATATATATATATAAAACAAATATACACTACAGTGACATCTGGCGTCGTTTTAGTAAGACATTTTCACTTCCGCATAAAAAAGCCTCCGCACGTGACCTCCCGCGTGTGACGTAACATGGGGGAGAGCGGCCGGTCTAACGTATGAATAAACATGGATCACAATGCTAGTTTTGACACAGAAGAGGTTGAAAATATATATTCGAATGCATATGATTATAATTATGAGCCTGCTATGCGTCCAAGAGACCAGGAGCAGCCAAGGATTAGAAAAAATAACGGCCATCGGAGAGAAATGGAGCTTTGGTGTGAGGAGAACCAGTGGAGAACAGGGCAGCTATCTTGGTGAGTGACCGGCGTTAGCTACAGTTAATGTTAGCTAACGTCAGTCACATCACAACATTGTAAAGTTAGCAATCATATATCAGGCTTTAACTAAAGTACCATTGATAATATAGTAACGTTACTGGCAGGACTGTTGATACTGATCCATAACAGAAACTAATGCGCAAGTATCAGCCGTATCTCGCGTTACCTAATGCAACTCCACACTACGTCTTACGGTGCGGTGTAGTGTGTACCCGAGGGGAGGGGAGAGATACTTGACGATCTGGCGGATAAATGTTGTGGAGCCTCCGTTGATATGCCGTTGTAAATGGCTTGATGGAAAGCAGGTGTGTAGTCGGGGAGGGTGCACAGGTGATTGCAGCAGGTGAGTGGAGGCTGAGCCGGGAGCCAGGAGTGACAGCCACCACGCACACACAAACAACACAGACAGGGGGAAACAAACAAACACAAAGGAGACGGCTGGAGCAGTACAGCCACCACAGCGTTACCTAATGTAACTCCACACTACGTCTTACGGTGCCGTGTACCGGAGGGGAGAGAGAGAGAGAGCAGCGAAGGGGGGGAGAGAGATGTAATACGTTTTCCTGATAAAGCTGTGGAGAGTATGTGCTGCAGAAAGGTGGATGCACAACGCACCTAGGAACGAACGCTAGCTCCGGTCCTTTTCCCGTGAGGGAAACTGTGGACTCGATGTCCTGACAGGCTGGAGTTTGTGCAACCTGCACAAATTCAAGCTCACTATGATTACAAATGGTGAAATACAATGTAAAATTACTGAAAAAATACCAGCTCACTAAATCACAACCGCTCAAACCAACTACAAACTACTACCGCGGATTGGGCAGAGAACGAGTCCGAGAAAGTTGCTCCCCCATGTGACATAATATGACGCGTATGACGTTAAAAAAAAAGCGGTTTTTAGTAGCAGAGCTCAAACCGGCTCCTTTTCCTCTGAATTGCTGCCCTTTATGTCTTGTAAAACATATCAAATCCTGCATTAACATTTTTAATTGTAATTTTCAGGCAAGGTTAAGCATAAATATAGTTTAAAAAAAAAAAGATTTTGAAAACATTCTTGATCATTCTGAATGTTGTATGGCAGAGCTGCCCCAAGTATTTACAAAGTTAGGAAGTAATGTTCTTTTATTATAATGCAAAGAATTAAGACCTAATCTATTTATTGGTTGGATAGAAATGGCCCTATTGTTGACTGTTTCTTGGAATTCTTTCATTCAGAGGTGTATGATTTGAATAAAATATTCTAACCCAGTACTCATGACCCCCCCTGTGCTCTCTCAGGTACGGGGTGAAGGGCCCGGTGTACCTGAGGAACCGTGAGGGCCAGGTGGTGGCAGTGGGACCGGAGGGCAGCTGTGAGTGGCAGAGCGGCTCCGTGAGACGATACTCAGACCACATCTCCACCACCTCCAGCTGCGGCACCTCCACCTTCAGGCTGTTCGACCACATCTCTGTGAGTAGCGTTTATTACTTCATGAGGATATCCTCATTTTAAAGATTTAAGTGGAGTCATGTTGTGATATTGTGTTGTTGGCACACTGTTGATAGTAAAGGGACCGTTTGCCAATTATTGTTAATGGTAAATGTTGTCAGTTGAAATAGTAATTTCCTTCAAATGTATTGGACATCCACTTAACAAAGGTTCTGCTTACACTGACAAAAACATATTATACAGATCTCAAGATTAAGTCTTAAGTCTTATTAATCTTAAGTCTAACATGACTATATTACTACAATAAAGACATTGTACACGTTAGAAAGGAGGGTGCCTTGTCATTCTCTTGTAATTAAAAAAAACTATTTTACATGTGCCATCATTTGCCATGTTGCCATTATTAACAAATATGTTTTTTTATGTCTGTAGAAAATGATATGTGTTCATTCAAAATTGTATTTTAAAACGTATTTTTAGCCTTTGATTAATTGACATATTGTAACATGTGAGTCCTCTGTTCTGCACAGGTTCGTATTTCTGTGCGCTCCACGAACTGCCACGCTGACACCCTAACCCTGGAGGTCACCAGCAACAGACCCCTCCTCAGTGCGGGGCCCCAGCAGCCCCGCTCCCAGGGCCGCAGCCAGCAGGTGCAGGAGGTGGTGCGCCTGGCGGAGGAGGCGGCCCAGGAGAAGGTGGCCCGGAAGCCCAAAGTCTCTAAAGAGGAGAGGGAGTTCAGCCAGAGCAAGACCCCCAACCTGTACTCCCTGCTGGAGGAGATCAGGGAGCTGGCTCTGCTCGACCTGGAGGGGGGGGCGCAGGTCTGTGAGACCACAGCCTAAAGACGCTCAACATTCATTATTACTGATATTTCCATAATACATAATCTACATGAGAGAGGCCCCAAGCAGAAGAGGCTTATCTCTTTTTAACTTTGTAAAATGTACTGAGCATTCTTTGATTTGTGGCAGCAGATTTTTAGTTATTTATTATAGGCATTGTTTTTTACCTTTTAAGTGACAATAGCTTGATAATGTGGAGTGTAAATAAGTTCTTTGACATTAAATGAGATGAGAAATGTTCTGTTTCTGTGGACATTCTTCTTATATTGGTGCAAAGATAAAAAAAAAATAACATTGACTTGTAGATAGAGGAGAGATGCAGGTTAAAAGATATGATGGACATTTTCTGATGGGACAATTGAAGCCAGTGTGACATCCCATAATACGCTTAGATGCGTTGATGGCTGCATCGTTACCAAACCTGTGAAGTTTTGGGCCGTTTGGAGCATTTTCACCGAAGTTATGAGAAAAAAGGGTTTCATGGCGAGCATTGTGTTGCCATGGCAACGGCATTTGAAGAAATCTCAAAACTGTCCCGTAGAGGTCTTCACGGCTGGACTGTTAGCACAGGAGAAGTTTGAGCATTTTTTGAACATTTTCATAGGAGTTATAGCGACGTCGTCTTTTATGGCGAGGGATGCGTTTCCATGGAAACGGCATATGATGAAACCCCATAATTGACGTAGAGCTGTTGAGGGCTGGACCGTTAACCATTATCTGAAGTGTGGTGCTGTTTTGACCCTTTTCATAGGCGTTACAACAACATCGTGTTTTATGGCGAGGGATAACGGCATGGAAACGGCAAATGGTGAGATGTCAGATTTGACGTAGAGCTGTTGAGGCATGGAGAGGTGATATACAGGTGAAGATTGTGGGACGACCGGACCGTGTCCATTGGAGCTACAGCAACATGGTGTTTTAATGGCGAGGGATGCGTTTCCATGGAAACGGCATCATAATTTAGGTAAAGCTGTTGAGGGCAGGACCATTAACCATTATCTGAAGTCTGCTGCTCTGAGCATGTCAGTTGGAGTTATGACATCATCGTGTTCCATGACACAGGGGTTTACATTTGAGCTAACAAGGTGTCCAGAGATCAGAGGTTTCCTTGGTGATGTGCAGTAAGTGAGAGGAGAGCATTTGCATTGTTCTGAATGAGATAAACCTCTTGCATTTGAACGTTTTGTTGAAGAACCGTAACAGATATCGGTGAAATTTCAAAGCGTGAAGAATGTCAAGGAACTTAAGCATCTGAAGTGTACTTTCGGGTGAATAATGTGGCCTTTTTGGCAGATTGACTAAAGGTGTGCCGTCTGCGGCTGCTGTGGTGAGGAAAGATGAGGCTGAATTTACTCGGTTTAATGGAGACATGTTGAAAGTTTTTGTCACTTCATGCCCTCAAGAGGCATTTTGTTTAATTTGTTTTATTTAATTTTTTTTCAAACTACGAGATGTTTTCCAACATTTCTCATAAAAGATTATGTCTCAGGAATGTAGGGTTTGGGAATTATGGCAGGTTTAAAAAAAAATATAAAGGCAAATTTCAATCTGTAACATCACGCACTCTAAATCTGAAGGCCTCTTTACCAAGGTCTGAACAATGTTTAATATCTCAAAGTATGAATCAGATTTAAAAGTTGTGTAACACGAATAATGTCAGCAAGATGTGTAACATTTTAAAGTTGGGTGAAAGTATGAAGGAGCAGTTAGCAGTTGAAGTTGCATGAAGATTGTTGAAGTATGAAGAGTTTCTCCATTGACTTCCATGTTAAAAATGTGATGAATTATGGGATGTATCTCTGGAATTATGAAAGTTAGGAATGAGAAAAGTAATAGCTATCGATTCCCGACCGTGCTGAACGCCCCCCCCTTTGTCATGTCCCCCTCATTTGTACTGTATGTGATTGTATCCAACACTGAACTAATCACAGAGGTGTCCAAATACTGAACGGTTTTAATTTGAAAAAAGAAAGTCTTTATTTATCTTTATTGGCATTTTTTTTAAAGTCCAAAAGAAAAGCACCCTTATATTACTACATAAACAAAAAGACACACTTTTCTGCAGGAGGGCATGTTACAGACCTTTACGGTCATATGGCGATTTACAATTTACATGTAGTACAGTTCAGGAGTAAATGAAATTATAACAACACACAGCAGATGTGGGATCAGTGCTATGCGTATACATATATTCCGAAATATCATCAAGTGTAGGGTTTGCTCTTTGCAGACTCAAAGAAGACAAGTTGTATTTGTTCTTGAAATGAGAACTTTGCCGTACAGTTAGTTGCTCCTAAACTTGTGTGCTACACCCGAGCGTTAATCTCCGCCCTCACACTCGGTGCTGGGTTGGGGGTCCTGGCTGAGGCTGGGTACTTCCTGTTTCTCACACTGAGGTGATGCGGCAGAAAGCTTTGAGTCTGTGTGTGGGGGCTGCACGCTGGGCTCCTGTGTGTCTGGCTTCAGGTCCAAATCCTCCACCTGATCCTCAATCTTATCCTCCACCTTATCTTCCACCTGATCCTCCATTTTATCTTCCACCTGATCCTCAATCTTATCCTCCACGTGATCCTCCATTTTATCTTCCACCTGATCGCTGGGTGTGTTTGCAGAGGGGACAGATGTAGGTTCAGCAGACGTGGGTTCAGCAGACGTGGGTTCAGCAGACGTGGGTTCAGCAGTCGGGGTCGAGTCGACAGTCTGGGAGTCTGAAGGATTTGGAGGGTGAAGGGAGGAGTTATGAAAGTCAGATATTGTGTCAGCAGTAAATGTCAGTTTTAAAGAACATATATTTAAGTTTGTTTAAGCTTCTTTTCTAAAAGTAAAATGATATTCTTGATACTACACAGATGATATGATATATTTTAGCAATGGATTCTAGACATATTTAGAATAGATTCTATTCAGATTATTACATATTTCTTTCAAACTGCCTTACAGACAATACTAACACTATAAATTAGGGCTGTCCGATATTGAAAAAAAATGACATTGTGATATTTTTTTCCCCTGCGATATATATTGCGTTTCTTTTTACTATATTTAACCGGATGAAGGATTTTAGTCACGGACGTCTGGATCTTAACTGGTAGACTCATCATACCTTAAGTCATGATCTAACATGTCATAATAATGCATGTTGCTTACCCTCAAATAAGGGGGTTCATCTGTGAATGAAGAAGAGAAGAACCTTTTTGTGTCCAAAATAGTTCCAGATGGCAGATGTTGCTTTTCTTTTTGGAAGTAAATCTTCATTCTCGCCGGTATTGTGCTCCTGTTCCTCGCTCATTTTTTACCGGTGTTTTGATGGTCTGCAAACTAGCGGGGCGGGGCCTGCTGTGATCTGATCAAGAATGACTGTGATTGGTGGTTTGCTGTGCATGCAGAGCCTGCATGTCACTCACTCAAGTACCCCTGACAAGGGAGCTGCGCAAGTTTTCCTTTTGTAGCAAGCAGCAAAAATAATTGTAACATGAAGTGTTTGAGTTAATTTACCTAATTAATATCGCACGTCCTAAAAATATACATATTTTTTTTAATTATTATTATTATAAAACATTTATAAAATCGCACATCTCTGCGATGTGAATATCGGGCATGCGCATATCGCGGTTATCGCCATGACACGATATATCGTTCATCCCTACTATAAATATATCCTATGAATCTACATGAAGACGGGATCCGGGGGATACAAATAGAAGCTCGGAAGCTGGTGTGAAATGAATTTTTTTATTATATTTTATTTTAGTAAGAAAATTAATTAAGAAATATATTTTATTTCTTACTTTTTTTAATAGCGTGATTTTCAAGGTAAATTAAGTATTATTTAAATTCTCTTTTATACATGTCTATATATTGTTAAGGGTTACTGTTTTTAAGGAAAAAATTTGTTTTATATTAAAAATTTAAATAATTTTAAAAAATCTCCAACTGGCCTGTTGGGAATGCAATTCATATTCTTGAAAGCATCACCATTGGTTGATTTTTGATTGTTCTAAAGGCATCTGGATAGTGATTGGCTGAGGTTTGTTTGCATTATTGGTAGAGGATTTGTCCCTAACTGAACTGATAAATAGACCCTCACCTGTTGGCTGCTGCTGGCGCGATAGCCTCTTCTCTAAAGCCCGCTGTCTGTTCAGCTCCATGCGTCGACGCTGCTCCTCCGATAGGGAGGGGGCGGCTGGGGAGGAATAAGGAGGGGACGATAGTGCGGGTTGGGAGGGCATAGTGGGAGGGGAGGCCATCGGAGGAGGGGCAGCAGGAGCTGGGGTGGAGTGGATCGGCCGTTGCAGGTCATTAAAGCCCGCCTCTTCAAAAGGATCTGGCTCCCTGAGGACGTCGGTTTCAGGAGCTTCTTCACCTGAACAAAGACACATGTTCACAGAAGAGTGGATGATTATACATGGACTTAAAAACCAAGACAACCATATGTTACCCTCTCAAAAGTTTGCATATGGCGCCAAAACTCAATTTAACCAACAATTAGCTGGGGATTATTGTAATTCCGGACAATGTATATTAAATATCTAATGTTTCAGATCAATTTATGTTCCTTACCACCCATGAAGTCTTCGTATATCATTGGCATATCCAGTCGGATCCGTTTGAGGCATGTCTGCCGCAGAGAAGAAGAATTATTTTAGTCATTCTGCACTGACGAAAAAAGTACATCTCATAAATATATTCAGCAGCAACATCCTCATCCCACCTGCACGTCCTTCTTGTTTCCCAGCTTCTCCACTTTCTCAATAAAATCTTCAAACTGCATTTTGGGGTACAACCGGTGGGCCCAGTTCTCCATCTTCTGCATGAGCAGCCGCAGGTCCTCAGCCTGGGGGGACAGAACGTAGATAAAACATTATAATAAGTTGGATAAATGTATGTGATGTTATTAAATACATTCGATAAGAGCTACTCCGGAGTTTCCTGCTGCTTTGTCAGCTCTTACCTCCTTCCCTTTGCCTTTGAAACGGACGTTATCAAACAGTGTTCGCAGAGCTGGAAGTCCTCTTTCTGAGAGGAGCCTGTAGAAAAACAAATACTCAGTAACTTCCTCTATTACTAAAATATTGATTAGGGAAGCTCTAAGGTTAGATATCATTGAAAATAATAAAACAAGCTCCAATAGGATCCTTTTCTGTAATCAATGCTGACTAAAATGATATTAGTATGTCATTATTTGCTGTAAGTGTAAAAGAATATTTGAAAACCTTTAAGAGTAGCTCAAATACAATAATAAAGCCTGTACCAAACACAATCATTTATTTCCCTACATTAAAAGTGCATGCTTTAATTACGGTTAGAAGGTAGGGCTGCATGATTTAAAAACAAACTACTGATTATGTTGACTGATAATGCAGTTGCAATATGATTTGCGATATTAGAGGGATAGATCATTATTCAAAGATTATTCCCACCATCAGTGAAAAAGATATTGAAATGATCATGGTGCAATTTTTTTAAGAGGATCCGTACAAAACGAGGATTTTTTTTATTAAATCTGCAGAATATGATTGGTAGGCCAGGATTTATCTGTAGCATCACAATGCTACATACGGACATTTTCACATACTATCGCGCTTAATGCAATTTGGATAATGCACTAGGTAATATAATGATTTTTGATAGAATTTGTATGTGTTGCAGCCCTAGTTTGAGGAATCCTGGTGTTTAAACGTCCTAATGTCAGCCGACAGTACAATGAATCCTCTGCCTTGATGTAAACGCTCAGATGTCTAAGGTACCTCTGAGAGTCCAGCTTGGGTTGCGGTCTCTTTACTCCTTTCCTTTTAGCAGCAGGGACGTCCGCCAGCCCGGACACATCGCCGTCTCCGTCCCCTGCATCAAACACAGCAGAGGACCGGACAGGTGGTCAACATCCCTTTGTTGAACGTTACACAAGAGAACATTTTCAGCAGGGTAAACTTTAAGCTGTATTTTCAAATAAAGCCTTTCTATTCTTCTACTGGGGCTATGGTTCGGAAGCTGCACAGCATCCAACAGCAAGACCCTGCAGCGCGTCGTGAACACTGCTGAGAGGATCCTCGGTGCCTCACTCCCATCACTCCTGGACATTTACAACACCCGCAGAGCACTCAGCATTGTGGGTGACCCCACCCATCCCTCCACCTGCCTCTTCCCCCTCCTGTTCCGCAGCCTGAGGTCGAGCACAACCAGACTGAAAAACAGCTTCGTCCACCAGGCTGTCAGGAGGCTGAACTCTCTCCCCCCTGCCCCCACTGGAACATGACTTTAACTCCCCACACACACTCAGACACTCAAATCCAGCACCAGACACTTTCCACGCTGCTATGGACAGTCTTGCACTAATGTGCATTTTTCACAGATTTAGAAGTGACTGTAGTAAATGTATCATTAAGTCTAATTTCAGATCCAGCCTCTAATTCTCACTTCCTTAGAACAGACAGAAGGCTGCCTCTTCGACCATTGATTTGTAATTAACATGTGTGCAAGTTTCAACCGTCTGGCCAACACTTCCTGTAATGTACATTTGCCTTGCTGAGAACCTTCCCCTTCCCTTGCTCTCGAGTGTATAAAGTATTTGTATTTTCTGTTGTATGTTGTCAGATCTTGTACGAACCTTTTGGTGCAAGACTCTGTCCTTTCGGCTGAAATAGATTAACTGTTGTCTTTATTAAATAACAAAACTTTGTTTTAAACTTCTATTATTTGTTCATTTCTTGCCAAACAGGTTGTTTAGGTTTTGTGTGGAATTTCCTCCACACACAGAAACTGAAAGATTGACAATAAAATGTGACTTTTGACTATTTCCATTTGTATGTGTAGTGATGGGCATTTCAACTGTAAATAATTTTTGATTATCACTGGATTTTTTTTCCGGTCACGAGGTATAACCTGGCTTTACATTGGAATATTCTCTCGCTTCTCACCATTTCCAAAAGGGTCTCCGTTCTCTTGTCCTCCTGGGGAGTGAGGTGGTGGGAGCGGAGGGAAAGCTTCATCCTCTATGGTGTTGTAGTCAGGAATGTCAAACAGGCCGTCTTCCATGGTGGACAACTCTTGAAGGAAAGGTACAACCTGGGTCAGTCAAATATAGCTCTAAAAGCCATAATAGTTCAACGTATAAAATTGTGTTTTTTAAGAACATATCATTTCAAATGGGAAAATACATGATTCGTTTGGGTTTAAAATCCTGTGTCATATAAAACTCAATCAAAAAAATAAATAAATAACTCAAATCCTATACTTGCGAACAACAATGACACACTTTTGGGTCTTCTTTATATCTACATTTGAGAGTTAAACATTGTTTTTTTTAATCCACTACATCATCTGTGCAGTACATAAACCTGCACACTGAATATACTGACTCAGAGGGTAAGCATATTTATTTATGTCACATCCCATTACAACCAGGCCTTGGCATGCAGTTTACATGATCAGATATGAGATTCTGTATAAAGTGTCTACTATTTGCATTACCTATAATTGCACTCAGCGTTACAGCATCGTATACCTAATACCTGCACTGTCAACTATGTTAATACAATTAATTGAATGTAACTAGTGTTACTTTTTCTACACCTTATTTAATTGGTATGTAATATGTACATTATTCTGCACTTAACTTTCAGCCTTCTGTATTTCTGGTAAGATGCTTAACGGCATTCTTATCTTTTATATACATTTAAAAATATTTCCCAAAAAACGTTTTAATAGCAGGTCCACCTCAACGAACTAGCTGCCTGCAACATAACAAAAGCATCGTTATGTTATGAAGTGTTATTACACTGTGGTATCCAGTCATATATATATTTAATAGCATTATTTCTGTAATTTATTTGCAAGGTGTTAAAATTAATGATAGTGCTGCAAGTTGTTATGGTTGTTATCTTCCATGTCTGCTTAACGTATCTCATATCCGGTATCGGTCATGAAAAACGGATATCAGTCGTTCAGAAGAAGGCGGTAAACTCAATCATGATCCAAACACACAAAGCGAAAACATTGCTAGTACTGTGTGCTTCCTCGTCACATAACGAGGCCATTAGAAGATGTACAACATAGTGGACAGGGTATCCACTTATTTGTCGTAACGTGGTCATAACCTGACTTTAATTATAAGTAAAGTTTGTTACGTCAGTTGTAAAAGAGAGTAAACAGTGCGCTGTTACGCTATCGTTCATTAGCTGATGAGATACTTTGGGTCAGTTAGCTAACATGTAAGCTTTAATTCATGTGAGTGAAATGGTAAAACATCAAAAGTTGACGTTAACCACAATTCACTAAAATAGTGAAAGCTTATGAATGACCGTGTCATAGTAAAGTTGTCTTACCAGTTAAGAGCTGTGCTGAGAGCGAGCAACATGCAATGACGAAAAGCTACTGCTAGCGATATCAACTTCCGGTTCTATAATGTTCCTTTTTCAACATAAAGATCCAACAGACAAGTAGATAATACTTACAAATTAGCACCAACAAAGGGCTATTCTGATGCGATTGAGACATGTAAAACCCTTTTCAAGTTATACATTAGGAAGCATTTATTTTGAGCTTCAGTTTTCACCAATACAAATAAATTCATCACAATTATATGCATGCAGAAAAATATAATGAAATTGATATAGATTAGTTTGATATAAGTGAAAAAAGCTAATTTTTAATTGAAAGATAACTTTCAAAGTAGCAAAGATAAGAACAGGACTGGTTACATTCCTTTGCGTTTGTAATTTGGAGTGCATTTTGTTTGTGTGACTGTGATTCGGTCATTTAAAAAAGGTTCTATATAATGTAAATCATAATCTATAAATATAATCACTATTTGATTTATACACCTGGGCCCAGGAGTTCAAAACTTTTAATCTCAATCAGATCCGATCAGATTTTGAAATCCCATTTTTTGTGATCCAGGATCAGACAAATCGGCCAAATGTTGTCCCTGGAGTTCAAAGCAATTCAGGATAGGATCACCCTGATCCAGATTACGATTTTTCAAGATGACTAGATCCTGAATATCAGTGCTTTAATCCTACCGGTCGCTAGTGGATATGAAAAATAATACAAGGAAGACAAGAGACCACATTGCAGAGACATCTATAATGTCTAATTATATTTTTTTATTTGAAAGGTGATGACAGATGATGGACTTTTTTTTTGTTGAAGATATTTTTACTTTAATCGAAATTACATTTGTGATTGACAATCTTTGCTGTTACACTTTTATGAGCGTCAACATTTATGTCATCAACATTTGGTTGAAAAACAAATAGGCCACCACAAACATGAGCAAAAATGAGAAAAATAAAATGTATTTCCCATGAAGGCTAAAAAGTGTGTATTATTTCAGTTAACAAACGTTGCCATCTTATTTAAATTGAAACATATTTTAAAATAAATTGTACAGTACATTTTGCTCTGGTAATCCACTGGAAATCCACCCCTCGAGTGGGATCAGGGTAATCCAGTTTTTTGGGATCAAATTGATCCCAATCCTGTGTTGTCGGTTTGCACTACCCGTTTTGAAGATTTGATCCAGATTAAAGCTTTGATTGGATTTCCTGATCTGATCGGATATCAAAGTCAACCTAATCCTGTTTTTTGGTTTTGAACTCCCCAAAATCCAAATCTGATCTGATCAGATAGGGATTAAAAGTTTTGAACTCCTGGGCCCAGGCGATTTGCAATATGTTGGTTTGGTTTCCCTCAGCTCATTATTAGAGTCCAGTTTCAGGGCTTTTATTTTGAAGGATAAAAAAGAGGAAATTGTTTATTTATTATTGACGCAATAATTAGCACATTTTATGTCTTAAACATGTATTTATTTGTATGATCAACAGCGAGTACAACAATACTGTATCTCCATCACTTTTTTTGTATTTGTTGACAGTAAACCTTCTTCTCTGCAGTTAGCTTGAGTAGCCTACAAAACTAAGCTACATCAAAAAACACACAAGACCAGTTTATTAAAACATTTTAAAAATAGTCATAATATACCAAGCTTGAATCAATGTTTCCAAAGTTGTGACAGGTACCGGCTATTTAAACTAAATACTGACAACCCAAAAACGTTTTTATTCAAAACAGAAAAGCAGGACAGTTAAATCAACAAAATGCTCTCAACAGGATAAAGTTTCACAGCTTTGAAGGCACTCTCAGATGTGTGTGTGTGTGTGTGTGTGTGTGTGTGTGTGTGTGTGTGCGCGCGCGCGCGCGTGTGTGTGCGCGCGTGTGTACGCGCGTGCGTGCGTGCGTGTGTGTGTGTGTTCTTTTAGATGCGTCCACGCAGCAGGAACATGAGGAACACTGCACTGAGGAGGATGCATAGTGTGCTCACAGTGGGAATCACGATCTCTGATACCATCTCCATGTGGCCTATCAAGGGATCTGAAACACATACATGGAAATGTAAGTCCATTTTCTAATCACAGAAAAAGGGTGCATAACAGGAAAGTAATTTCTCTCTTTACATGTGAGGGTAATAATCCAAAACCTATATTTGGCTGTTTGATTTAAGTCTTAGATTATATGTGAAATAACACAAGTCCTTAAAAGTTTCATTTTTGTCAGTAAAATGTAGAGAACTGAAATATACATGAAGTGGCGTCGAGTAGAGGTATAAAACAGCATTGCATAATAATAAAAAACATTGTAATCTTACTCAGAAACAACTTTTGTACCTAAACTTCATCATGCACTGGCCAAGCCTTTTCCTGATTTCCCTGGGACTTTCTTTTCGCTGGAGGGGCGAAACAAAGAAAAACTCTGTTAGAGAGCGGAATAACAAGCTTTTTTTTCTTTGTTTTTCCCCACCCAGCTTTAGCACAGCCTACACTTTATAATGTTGTATTGTACTAACCTGCAGCCAGGAGCTGGTTACTGGAAGCACAAGTCTCTACGGCTTTCCTTTTCCAGCTCTCCACCTGTGAAGATCCAACAAACAGATAAACTTGTTGTGCTCCAGACAGACTTTGAACGTTTAGTGTGTTGTTGGAGTTTACCTCTCTCTGATTGGGAAAGCCATTGGAGCTGATGATGCGTTTATAGAACTGGACAGAGGCCTTGGGGTAGCGTGGTTTATTTTTGTTGCTGAAGTCCACGTAGTAGAGTCCAAATCTCTCTGAGAATCCTTCATCCCACTCAAAGTTGTCCAGGAGAGACCAAGCTGTGTAGCCCTTCACATTGACGCCATCCTTGACCGCTGTTAGTAAAACCATGGAAACGTAAAAATACAAAACAGGTGTCATGTTTAATTTTACGTGGCCACTATTATTAGTATAATGTACGGACCAGACAGTGTTTAGTAGAGCTGTTATTTTACCTTTGAGCATCTCATTAATGTAGTCTTTAAAGTACTGCATTCTCCAGTCATCACAGAGGTCGGTGCAGACCATTTTTTCCGAGACACCATTTTCTGTCACGTATACCATGGGGTTTCCATACTGAGTCTATTAGAGAGACACCATTATACATAAGAATAGAATACATACTGACCCTTTTGTACTTGTGTTTTATTGTACAAAATATGTTATACTGGCATGATGCAATGTGACAAATGTTCAGGCTTAAATGAGAAGATGAATACCATTCATGACTGTGTGTGTTAACTGTAGAGCTCGAGCTAGGAGATTAGCTTAGCATACAGACAGAAAACAGAGGGAAACAGCCAGGAGTGCTAGGGGCATGATTAACTAACTGTTGTGTGCCACACATTATTATTAGTTTTTATTTGTATGTAATTGTTGCAACTAAACTAACACGACAAACAAAATCATTGAGCTTAAAAGTTGTTAGTAATTGTATTTTTGAACTTCTGAGCTAGATGATTTCCCTTACTTCATACTCTGCTCTACTTTATAGCTAACATACAAACATGAGTTTGGTATCACTCTTCTCAATCAAATTAAGCTTATTTCTAATTATTTATTAAGGAAACATTTCAGTATTTAAAATCCATCTATTGCTTTTTCAAACATGGTTAAGCCCTTTATAATGTGTCTCTAAATTGATCAGTTGACTTTAGACCACTGTGAATCCTCAACTTGCAGCACTGTGACAGCCTATGACTACACTGTAGCTATGTTCGTATGACAAATAAAGAACCTTGAACCTTGAACTTACATGGCATTTTTGTCGTAATTTCTTAGATTAATCAATTTAACATCTAGCATCACTCCATTTTCTGCCTATATTATACAGCTGTATGTCTGGATTTGATTCAAATGTTTGTTGCATACCTTGACAAAGTTCAACATGCGCCGGAAGCCCCAGGGAACAGAATAGAGCCACTCAGAGCCTGGATCAGGCCATTTTGGGTCAACCAGCTCAGCAAGGTCACGATCTGCAAAGTAGCTGTCTCCCAGCCCAGATGGGTAGTTCTTCGGGGTGATGTAGCGAGTAGTGAAATGTCCGAGGCCTAGGAAGTCGCAGGTTCCCTTGATGTAACTCTTCTCCTGAGGCGAGAAGACGGGCAGCCGTGAAGCTCCCAGTCCCTGCTGGCCACTCTTCCTACCTAAAGGTCGAAATTCATCGAGTTTAATACTGAAACTATAACAGACAAAAAAAGGTGCCAACAAGCTAACGAACATTTTAGTTTTAAGCCAAATAACAGATGCTTTCATGTTTCTAGTGTGTAGTGTCTCCTATAAACAGTTGCAGTTGACCGTGACGCACCGATGTAATCTTTCATAACCTGGGGGTAGTCTCCATTGAAGATGGGGGTAGCGAACCATCCCAGGTAGAACTGGATGTATCTCTCCGCTGCTTCAATGTCCCTCTGGTTGGTGATGTCCACTGGTTCACCCCAGTCAGCCGTTAGCGAGATACCAACCATGCCTGGACACACCAAACACATACAGCATGATGGCAAATTATCTTTGACTTTGATGACCATAAATACCAAAATGAAAACAAAATTGTGGTGTCACCTTTTTGTTTGCTTCGCCATTGCATGTCATACGTGTGCCAAACTTTAGCATGTGCCTGTTTCAGAGACAGAAAAGCAGCGTCAGCTTTATGTCGGTCTAAGATCTCTATATCAACTAATTAGTTTCAAACTTGTGATTTACTAAATTAGGTTGCACCATAAGAAAACCTGAAAAAATTATTCTCAGCTTGTAAAAGTGTAAACCGGTTGAAAGAAAACATTTGTAACGCTGGCCAAACAACGGGCAAAGAACTATGTACAGTAAACATGACTAAAGTCTCACAAAGTACAGTAGTGTTGGTCATATTTCAATTAGCATACAAGGAGAAAGGAACACAAAGCATCATCTCTTGAGTCTTACCTTGATGATGTGATGGGCAGCTTTGTAAGCTCCGGTTCCCTTCAGCTTCATTCCTGGTGCATGTTCCCCTGTTTCATATCCCTCCACAGCAATAGACTGAGAACACAAGACAACACTCTCCGTTATCCAAGTCAAACACAAAAATGTTTCACAACGACAGTCAATCCACCATTTCCCTCCAACCCGGACATACCCAGGGATTGTTGAACGTGATCCAGTATTTCACTTTGTGTCCAAATCTTTCAAAGCACAAGTTAGCAAAGTCGTTGAAGTAGTTCACCATGGTGACGTTCTGCCACCCACCATACTTCTCCTGTAAGAGCTAGGGAGCAAAGACATCTTAGCTTCTACGGCGTGGCTTAAAATCTGTACATTTGAAAGGTCTAGTGAGTTTAGGGCCCACCTGCGGTAAATCCCAGTGATACAAAATAACAATGGGAGTGATCTTATTGTCCAGCAGCATGTTAATCAGGTCTTCATAGTATTTGATTCCTTTCTCGTTGATGTGTTCACCTGAGAGAGTAGCAAGTAAAATAATATATATGAACAATTTTACGAGAAATAGCAAGACAATTATCATTACAACGATCAAACCTCCAAAAGTAAAGAGCACAGAAAAAGCAAAGCTGAAAGCCGGAAAATGAATTTTGATAACATTCTGATAATTCATTACTTCAATACATTGGAGCACTGATTTTAATAATCAGTAAATAAATACAAAATAATAGAAACAAATATGGCATTCCACAACAGTGGAAAAATATGAAAAATAAGAAATTGTGGAAAACGAGGGAATAAATTGAAATAAGAAAGGCCAGGCTCATGGTTACTTTTCAGTCCGCTTGGTAAAATCCTTGGCCAGGAGATGGAGAAACGATAGTGATTCAGCTTCATGTCCTTCATCAAGGTGATGTCCTCCTAAGAAAACAACGAGTACCATTTTTAAATATCATGCAGTGCAGTCAAACATTATTCACAGCCTCAGAACTTAATTTTAAGGAAAAGTTCAACATTTTTAGAAATATATTTATTGCTTTCTTGCCGAAAGTTAGAGAACTTTGCGACCACTCTGCAGCCAGGGTTAGCTTAGCTTAGCACAATGAAAGGAAAAAGAGGGGAAAAGCTAGCTCTTGTTTCATTTAGCTTTCCTAAAAAGGTTCTGGAAGGCAGATTTATTTTGTTTTCAGATAGTCCTGGCTAGCGGCTTGACACTGTTTCTTGTCTTAATGCTAACTCAGCTAAACGCTTCTTGGCTATAGCCTAATATTTACCATACAGAGATGAAAAGGATATCAATCTGCTTACAAGGTTTTGGAGATACCAAATGAGAATATGTATCTTAAATGATAAACAAAGACATTTAGAATATTCAAAAGTTGGTTCAACCATAATACAAATGGATCTTAATCTTAGATATACATATTATGTAAAAAGGTACAAATCTAAGAGATTAAAGAGAAAATAATTACTTTCTATGATGTTTAAAATGTATTTTTTTTAAACAAAATGAAGTTACTGGATTCCTCCAGACTTATCAAATAAATGAGTCGTGTGGAGTCAATGCACCTACATAGTTATGTTCATAAGAGATTAAAGAGAAAATAATGTCAGACAGATCATTTTTCTACCCAGATTTTTCTGATGTTACTTCTAAAGGTAAGACTTAATGTTTAGCACTTCAACTAATGTGTTTAACAAAAACAACACTTATTTACTGGAAACAGATGCTCCCTCGGCATGTCACCTTGAATTTGTTGTAGCCGTCACACGATGTGTCTCCAGTGTCATTCAGGAATATTTTCCCCTTCTTGCGGGTGAATGCATCCCAGATGCTCATTCCTTTGCCATCTATGTTCCACGCTCCTTCAGTCTGATAGGCGGAGCTGCCAGCTCCCCAGGAGAAACCTGCAGAGGACACAATACATGTCAGCATCAGAATTGGTTTTATTAACAATTACACATACGAGAAATTTGCTTTGGTATAAGTGGTGCATAGATAAACGCAGAAAGAAGTATACGTAATAAAAATGTTAAAAAAAATTAAGACAATATTTACACAAAATATATAGAATAAAATATAATAAGAAATGACAATACTATGTACTATTTTCAAAGTGGGGAGCTGTTAATATTTATGCAGCATATAGTACCAAGTTTTCCATGACTATAGTGCAGGTTTCGTCTTACCAGTTGGGAAGGTGCTGTAGTAGAAAGATGTTTTTTCATTCTTGGTCCAGTCAAAGTCCTCCCTGGCTGACACACACAGCACCAAAGCAAACACATGGTACGTCCTCAGGATGCACCGCTGCAGCATTGTGATCTTTGGCAAGAAACTCTCTCTCTTTTTACACCTGGAGGAAAAAATCAGTATGTTTGATCTCTGATTTCACAGATATCATTGCTTACACGTAGGCCAAAGGTAACATCTGCTGTCATATCCTGTTCCTGTACAACGATTGAGAAACTCACTCAAGGCTTCAGGTGTCCACAGGTTACCATTCTAACATAAACCCCAAACCTTAGTATAATTTCTTAAAGATCCACTGAAAACACACCCGTCATTATCAGAACTCTAAGATATAAAATAAGAATCTAGTTTCATTTCAGCCAGCTGTAAGACACACTGACACAGAAGGCTATCACAGACAGGAATTTAGCCAGCTTGTTCAGCACGGTCAGGATGAGCGACATTTCAAGCTTCTGTAAATCTCCAGTGGTGTGAAAGATAACCAAGTTGAGGGTTACAAAGTGTGAAGTTCCCTGAGAGTCCTCCTGCCAAAGCCTGTCCTGTTTCTCTGCCTACATGTGTCCCTTTGCCCAGCCTGTCTCAGCCTCAGCCCCTCTCTCAGAACCACATATAGATGTCTGACCTGCGGCACGTCCTGCGTTTGTCTCCGCTGGAAACTGCTCCAAAGTGCAAGAAACATCCCCAAGCTTCTGGACCTAGTTAATGCCGCCCAGTGTCACCGGCAGGTTCAGAGCCAATGTTACAAAAAAAAAAACGAGTGAATCATCCAGGGACATTTTCTGCTATTCATCAGCCCCCATACAGAGACTCCCCCTCCCCTATCCCATCCACATGCACTCTGAATACCGCTCCATTTGAAGTCAGTGAGGTGTAACAGTGAATTTGCTGGGGCCAACAGATCTTTTAGAAAAGGAGGTGATTCTGACCCTGTAAGCAGAGTTAATGTCAGTGAAGCTGATACAGTGGCAGCTTGGTGTCACACTTTGTTTTGTTTGACTTGTTAATGTCTCAATGTTTAGAGCAGAAACCTTTAATGAGGACAAATGTCTGTTTGTGTTTTTCTTCAAATTTTTTACTCATTTGGCCCTAATCCACATAAAGTATTAGTGAATAAAAGATATAGATTTTTATTTTGAAAGATATTTTCACATACTATACTTTAATTAAATATAATCTATTACAATAGAACTTCAAATAATTACTTTCTATGATGTTTAAAATGTATTTTTTTTAAACAAAATGAAGTTACTGGATTCCTCCAGACTTATCAAATAAATGAGTCGTGTGGAGTCAATGCACCTACATAGTTATGTTCATTTTACACCTTTTAAAAATCCTGTACAACAGTGCACTCTGAATGAAAGAGTTATTAATTATTATTACATTATTATTGTGTTCTTCAGGACACACCAATCTTCTTAAGAAAAATGTGTTGTGTATCTTTCATTATAAAGTCAGTGTTATCAGACCAATGAGAGACACATTAAAAGTGTATGCTCAAGGTTTGAAGACTGTCCACCCTCAGCTAATGACTGGAGTGTAGTTGGAACATTAACAATCCCGTATGTACTTTGCAGCATAAAATAGTAATAAGAAATATTAACATAAACTATATACCCATCTTACTAAATATGCTAATTTGCATACATTTCTGGATCAGAAATCTACAGTTGGTATTTTGGATATCACTTTTTAACACACAAAAAGATCAATCTTTGGTGTGTTTTTAAGGAAGAAAATGTGATTAGAATCAGATGAATAAACATCTCTGTCAAAAAATATTGAATATAGATAGGAATGAAACTAGAGAGTTTGGTGCATGTAAGTGCATTAAAGTACTTACTTATAACTAATAGATATCACCAGGAAACCTCTCCCTTGGATTACTTGCGTTCAGACAAGTATTATAAGTTTTTGAAGTTTTCTGTTTAAACATGCAAATTAGGCATTAGCCTGCTAACTTTTGGTAAATGTAGGCGGTATCTTCAGATGCAAATGGAAAGGTAAAACAATTTTAGCCTACAATTTCTCCCCTTAAGATGTTCCTCCTCTAAACGTCTCTACGTCTACAACTGAATTAAGTCTAAAAGAATATCTAATCACACAATATGTCTGATTTGTGTCTCCACCACATCAGTGGAGCCGTCAGAGTGGAAAAGTCTAAAACTGTTCTGTCCGTGAGTCCCCCCCCAGCTCAAGGTCACGACCTCTACACTGAATACAGTTTGCTGGAGCTGGCAATGCACAAAGCATGAATACAACCATTATCATAAAGCGCATTGTTTAAAGGGTATTGTCGTTTAAAACGCTGAATTGTTCAAAGCCAAAACTGTTGGCACTGCACTCTCATATTTACATGTGTGTGTGTGTGTGTGTGTGTGTGTGTGTGTGTGTGTGTGTGTGTGTGTGTGTGTGTGTGTGTGTGTGTGTGTGTGTGTGTGTGTGTGTGTGTGTGTGTGTGTGTGTGTGTGTGTGTGTGTGTGTGTGTGTGCAGAAACTCTGTTCTCTATACTAGTGTTTGTGTATCTGCATGAACACATCTATTTCTATTGCTGGCCAAATGTGTGTTTGTATGTCTAATTGTCCTCTGCATGCCATGTTTGCAGCTGTGTGTGTTTGACAACAGAGAACATGACTGTGTTTGTGTGTTTAGCATATCAATGGACTGCTGCAGAACCCCTCTGTGTTCTAGCACCTGTGGGCTCAGCTCACCTGGCTGTATTTAAGGGGCTTTCTTGTTGCGTCACAGAGCTGACATGAACATCTTCACTAAAGTCCAAGGATTAGCCCAACAAACCAGGTATGTCCAGAGCGCCGTGGACCAGACCCAAAGAGCCCCCTGCTCAGATGTGTCGGGGTGGGGGGGGGCCCATGGCTCCACGTCCCACCTGCTGCTGGTTATCAGGCTATACCAGTTTCCCAAAATCACCCGATTTTGTGATGTGATCATGGCAGGAGACATGCACACATTCTGCACAGTGTAGTTTCAAATTGGAAAGCATGAAAATACTTCTAATTCCTTATTGGTTACAATCTGTAGCACTTCAGTGTTTCTTCACCAAAGTGACATAAATGATGACATTTCAGTAGCTCAGGTCTTTAGTTTTACCTCAACATACTGTCATGTTTTTATTAAGTTACTCTGTTATTTCTTTATCATCTGTTTTTAATTATGGTGTAGAGTGTTTGGGGGAGTAATTATTCACTATAAAACCTTATATATCTACAGCAAGCTGGGGTCTGTACTCCAACGTGCCTTCTACGGGTCCAGTGGGAGGGTGAGTTACATGTTGCTATGAACTGATGAAGTGTCATTTACCTGTTTAGTGTTGTTTAGTATAATGTAAAACATATATCATTTTCTGTGGGGACCTCTTGGCTGACGAACAATAGCTTTAATTATCTTATTTATTACTTGAAGCTATGTAACTTAGCATAGCTCACTAGTTATTTTCAATGTTGTGGTTTAGTTTCCAGAAACTCACTGCTCTCAGCTGTGGTTCACAAAGAAATATCTACTGCATTATATTTAGCACATCAGTTTACTGTAAACCAAATATGTTAGTTATTTAATATTGTGTATTCCTTTACATATACTTTGGAAGCTTTGTAATTGGTTACTAATTTTGAATCTGACCATTTGAAAATATAACCCATCATTTTATCTTTTCTTAAGATTTACATGTTCCCTCCCAATCAGAACAACAAATTATATAAATTCATCATGGCTTATTGTAGTATTTGGTGTCAAAATGTTCAAAACGTTAAGGAAAAAACCTTATAGTGTGACTGAAGTGGTCATAGAGTTTTTTCCACAAGTGGAAATGTGCAACCCAACATAGTAAACAAAAGAAAATGTAAGCTTCATACTTGGGAGGCGATGAACATCTGAGTGCTGATGTTTAACTTTAATACAATGTGTTTCCCGTGGTGTCTGTGCCCTCAGGTGACCCTTTTCGAGCAGAGGAACTTCGCCGGCAGGCGTTTGGACCTCAGCTCTGACTGTGCCAGGCTCAGTGACAAGAGCTTCCCAGAGAGATGTAACTCTGTGCAGGTGGAGAGCGGAGCGTAAGTCTGCAGCCCCACCTACAGCACACCACAGGTCACTGCAACACACACAGGAGTCCACAGGGGAAAAGGACAGAAACAGATAACAGCAGCCTGTCAGTGGACCTCAATACAGTGAATGGGTTTTTAAATACACCTTTTTTCAACTTTTAAATAGTGAAACTCCAGAAGTGTAGGAGTAGACTTCGTTTGTTATAGTTCAGATGGGAGCCTACAAATATGGAAACACTCAGATCTTGTAATTGAGTAAAAGTAGAAGTACCAGAGTGTAGGAGTATTCTGTAACAAGAAAAACTCCTGCATTCAAAATGTTACTCAAGTAAAAGTAGAAAAACATTTGCATCAAAATATACTTAAAGTACCAAAAGTAAAAGTAGTCATTATGCAGATTGGCCCATTTCAGAATAATATATATTATATGTTTTGATTATAATTATTGATGCATTAAAGTGTTCTCAAAGCTGATAAAGGTGCAGCTAGTTTTAATGACTTTATACTGCAGGGTATTTACTCCAGGTGTAACTAAAGACTGATTTAAGAGTTGATTATATTTCACATCATTAAACCAAATCTGTAAAGTAACTAGTCTGCTAGCTGTGTTTTTGACTGAGTCCCTCTCCTCTGAAGATGGATCGGCTACGAGCATGAGAACTTCCGCGGCCGTCAGTACCTGTGGGACATGTCCGAGAGGGGAGAGTACAACTGCTACGACAAGTGGTCCGCCCAGGTGGACCACGTCTCCTCTGTCCGTGCTGTTAAACAGGTGAGACATGAAGCTAAAACACACGTTACAGTACGTACAGTTAGTCCAGGTGAAGAGGAATACACTCTGAGACCTGAACTGGATGTGTGCACACTGTAGCTCACGTTTAATCCTCTAAAGTCGTATCTACTGCATCAGTAAGTGCTATTTCTGTTATTCCCATGCATTATTCAAAGCTTAACGCATCAAAATAATCTCTAAAATATAAAGATTTGGATCTTCAAACCCTGTAGAAGTAATTTTTGAATCTGACATTTTACATTTTTCTTTTGTTGGACAGATTTGAGATATTAGTGGTGTGTAGTTATTTGCAACATGTGTGGACATTGATTAAATATGTCATGGACACCTACAGTAAATGTTAGAAAACTGACATAAATAAATGTAAATGACTTAACTACTGAAAAACTAGAAAGGCAGGTCATTTAAAAAAAAAAACAAGAGGAAAATAAGTAACTTGTAGTTATGTATTGGGGGCTTTGATTTACTTCAGGTTCCCCTAAATACACATTACCACCTTGTATCTATAGACACCCACCCAGTTGGCATTTCATTGGCACTCTGTGTGTTTGTTATTTCAGGACAACAATCCTGGCAAGGCTCATCTGTTTGAGCGTGCCGGTTTCTCCGGTAAGAAGATGGAGATCCAGGATGACATCCCCAACCTGATGAGCCGCTACAGCCTCAACAGGGTCGCCTCCATCCGCGTGCTCGGAGGAGCGTAAGTACAACAACCTATTTATATATCCTCTGTGACTTCTCCAATCAAGTCCGTTTGGACTTGGAACATTTCACCCCAAAAACAAAATAACACATTTGTTCTCATTCCTGCAGTGTGATATTCTTTTGGTATGCGTTAATTATAGAAGATGGCACTTGGCTTGTGGTGCCCAAAAATCATGAACTGGTTACTCAAGTTAACCCACAGACCTTGTTATCAGCAGTTTAATTTAGCAACTATTTTCTTTCAAACAAACTACACCCCACAGTGAAATGGCCGGGGCCTATGTGCTATAACACAGACAGTGGCCATAGTTTGGCATAAAGAAGATAGTTCCTTACTCAAGTAAGGTCGGAATCCTCTTGAGGAACTGGGTCAGGATTTGTGAATTTCCCCATTTTTGTGTTGTGCATAAATCCAGTGCCCTCTAGTTCCAATATCCAAGATAAAGGTGTACACCTAAACACAACACATCTAGATAAATAGCAATTGTGTCAAGCAAAATATGCATTTTATTTTTTATTTTGAGTGAATCGCCCCTTTAATGTCAACAGCTGCTCCCGTTTGAAGCTTTCAATTAGATTTTAAAGCTAGCTTGGGTCAATAACTAATGACAGAAAATCCGAAGCAGTAATTCTAGATGACATTACACGCAATGCTTTGAGTAGATGCATTCAGAAAAAAAATTAACGTGTTTTTTTAAATGACTAACCCTTCTGTTTGCAGTTGGGTGTGCTATCAGGAGCCCAACTACAGAGGGCCTCACTACATCCTGGAGAAGCGCGACTACAACAACTTCTCAGACTGGGGCAGCCAGAACAGCACCGTGGGCTCCATGCGCCGAGTCCGCTTCACCTGAACAACTGACCCGAGTCCTGCCCACAGGACTCCTTAAGTCAATATGAAACCTGTCAGCTTCACACACACAGCAGAACCTATTTGACTAATAAACTGGTTAAAAAAAAAATAAAAAAAGAAGTTTCCATTTTCATTTAAAGGTTTAATAATTTTGAAATGGTTGCAAATAAATATAAATGTTAGTGGGGATTCACCAACACGTTCATATAAATATTAGTTACTAAACAAAAACCTAATGGATTAACAAATCCATACATCAGCCAGCTGTCATTATGAGACAAAAATGAAAATACAACCTCAGCCATTTAAAAACCTCTTTAGTTTAAAAAAAAAAAAAAAAAGAGTAAATACTGTTATATCCAACATTATACATACAAAAAAAAGCATGATAAAACAGTAATTATCTTAAAGTGTCTTCAAATGTTTTTTAAGAAAGCAAAAACACAATACTCATGAGGTAGACTTAAGAAATCAGATGGTAAACAAACTAGAAAGAACAATCTCGTTGCACACAACTTCTGATTGGAAGCGATGCATCATCTAAACGCTAGCTTGGAACTGCAGTTCAAGGTGCATTGGAGGAACATCTGATGTACCGTAAAGAGTTTCGTCAAAACATCATCCGTGTAAAAACAGTGGCTAAAATTCTGAACTTTGCGCAAAAATAAAAACATTTGAAGTGTAGTTTCCACAGATTGCAATCAATCTTAAATAAAGTGCAAGTGAAACGTTCAATGATCTAAAAGTTCTCAAGGATTGCTGAGCAGAGCGGCCGCCATGGTCTTGACGATGGCCGAGTTCAGATGAGGGATGAGGCTGATCTTCATCAGCTTGCTGCTCGAGTACTTGTTCTTCACAGCCTACAGAGGAAAAAGGGTTTTATTTTTGCTACAAATCAAAATTTTAACGCTTATACTTGGTCGTTCAACTCACCATGAACTTTGTCTTCCCCTCGTTGACCATCACTATGTTTTTGGCGATGTGCTGCATGATGGGCTTCAAGTGGGCGGCGTCATAAGTGGAGTAGTGCTGCTGCTGAGGAGACTGAGACAAGACAGAAAAATTACCACCAGGAAAATGAAACATTGTAAGTGTAGATGCCCCTCTAATGCCATCACTCACCCAGGGCAGGGCTACCAGCAGCAGCTGGGAGAGCGCCAGAGAAGCAGCAGCGATCTCAGAGGGCCGATAGTGCACCATGTTGTAGTCAAGGAGCGTCAACTCCATCAGGTACTTGGCCAGCGTGTGTCTCTCTACATCAGACTGAGGCACAACCATCCAAACCAGTGAAATCTCATTAATTTTTTTACAAAATCTCAAAGATTGTTTATAGTATTTGTTCCCGTAGGGCAAATCTAGAATTAATGAGTTCTTTAAATTACCTAATCAATTAAAATTAAAATACATTTAAAAAAAAGACATCACTGGTAGCTCTTTATGCAAGGTCAAACTGAGAACACGCAGTGAAATGATTGATAGATACTGTAGCTCTACACAGCATTGTCCAATATAGTCCTTAAACATTGCCCAGACAATATTGCCGTGGTAAATGTTTACAAGAACCTACGTTTCCCACTTTTGAAGCCCGTCTCAGGAAGTGGAGAGGTAGAGGGCGTCCCAGCTCAAAGTTGAGGGCCCTCAGAATCAGCTGCTCCATCACCAGAATCTGAGCCTTTGTAAAGGCGTTGTCTGTGATGTAGGCGAAGTCTCCCACCTCTGGAGCGTACATCTCCTCGTATTTACATGCCACCAGCATGGCCGTCACACCGACAAGCTGCAGCTTCCTGCGAGAGACCGGCTGGACCTGAAGCACAGCGGCAGACATTTACAAACAGCTCACAAAACACAAAGAAAAGACAGTTTAGACCGCTCCTACCTGGAGGAATCGATCCATGACGGCAACTGTGAGGTACAGAGTCTCCTGCAGCAGCTGGAACCTGGAGTGCACCTGGACCAGCCAGTCCACCAGGAGAGCCCGCATGCGCTCAGTGATCTCATAATGCTGCATGTAGTCGGGTCGTACAGCCTGCTCCACCTGTGGAGGCAAACAGATGTAACATTCAACCTTGCAGGGTGGGGGAAGAGAGCATTACTGGAGGGGTGAATTACCTCCAGGACGTGCAGGTAGCTGTAGATATCTTTGACATATTCTGAGCAGAGCTGCGGCAGGTCCCCGTCCTCCTCGTCCACATCCTGCACCATGAGCAGCGCATCAGAGAACGCCTGGCACAGCTCCTCCTCCTTCATGGCCACATCAGCAGACTCCTCTGAGAGTGTGGGGAGGGGGTCTGCATGGTCCGGGGCCATAGGCAGCACCAGAGCTATAGCTCTAGGGGCAATGGAGGCTTTCACTGAAGGTTTGAATGAAGCTTTGGCAGGGCCAGTCTTCTAAGGAAACAAGTTTGGAAAGATGCATGTTTAAACATGAACTGCAACATGATGTGCTGCTTGGTTTTAGCTTTATGAATAGTGCCCACATACTCGTAGCCTTAAAGTGTAGCTCATGTGCAGGTGTGTTAGGGGGTTTAGTTATTTTTGACTCACAGGGCTGATACACAACACTTCAAAGAGCTACAAAGGAGGCATGAAACATGGAGAGCAGTAGCTGACCCAAAAAGTTCTTCCATGATGATGAAACTTACCTTGGTGTTGACTGCTGCTGCTGCTGCTTTAAAGTTGGTGATCTCTCCGAGAGCAGCTCTCCTCAGACCCACGACGGCTTTACCCATGGGTTTCTCTCCGGCTGGGAGCTGCTGAAAGAGAAAAGGAAACAAGTCACAAACTACGGAGAAGCTTAAGAAAATAAAAACCCTGTTCAATAAAAGCTAATGCGAACATGAAGTCAAGAAGCGACAATGCTAGCTGGCGAAGCTACGAGCTTTGCAAACAATTGACGTGACATGCAGTAAAACAGTGAACTACAGTTTACTCACCACAGCACGAACTTCAACAGAAGACATGTCAACTGTGGCTGCAACAAGGGCAAACAGATTCAAATAAAACACGGGGATATAGTTTAGCACCAACAAGCACGATTTAGCCACAGGCTCCTTGGACACCGAGTTCAGCTAGTAAACAAAACAGAGACGAGCGGCTTTCAAATAGTGCTCCGTCAAATATGATTGGATGCTGCTTCAGTAGGACGCTCCTGATTGGCTGACAGCATGAGGTCAAAGGTAGAAGCCAGGTGATATTTAAATTCAGAAAATAACAAGAATATGTTTTGTTAAGTAACAAAGTATATGCATAATGTACCTAGCGTTGTTAATCTACAAGGGGGTACAAGTTTCAGTCATTATTTAAGCAACTGGTTCGTCTAGAATGACTTTGATTGGCGTGTCATTTAAAACCAGTAGCCTATCATGATCATCACCCTTGTATATAATTCTCTACTAAGTAATAATAATAATAATAATAATAATAGATTTAATTTGTTAGCGCTTTTACAGGTGCTCAAAGACGCTTTACAGATAATAGTGAAGAGAAAAGAAAAGAGAAGAAAGGAACAACAAATAAATATATAGTTAAAGTTAAAGTCAAATAATACAAAAACAATCACACATGAAAAGCCAGATTGAAGAGGTGAGTTTTTGTGAGTTTTTTGAAGGTGGTGAGGTCGATGCAGTCTCTGAGAGAAGCCCCACTGCAGTGCGCAGTACCACACGCCCCTCCTTCTCAACCTCAAGATCGCCCCTCCTTCTCAACCTTTGAGACACGTGACGGGACGGCCCCTCCTTCTCAACCTTTGAGGCACGTGACGAGCTTCACTGATGAAGCGTTGCATCCTGTTTCCGGGGTAGCAGTTCTCTTCCCTCCCTTCAATCTAACCCTTCCCTTCCCCCCATCCTAACCCTAACCACTCCCTACTTTTTTACCTAAATCCTAATCTTCCTTCCTCCCTCCCTCCCAAACCTAAACCCCAAAACCTCTCCTACTGTAAGAAATTAAAATCAATGTTGATATGACGTAATTTAAATTAAATACAGGGTTTTAATATAAAGCCGTTTTATTCTGAAAAAACCGGAAGTTCACACTAACTATTAACTTAACACTTTTATTCTGAAAATTCTTCATTTCCGGTTAGCATTAGCACGTGGCTAACGTTTTGAAAACCGTGAATTGAAGATGAAATGACATGTGATGTTGCACACTAAACACACTGGGATTAACACTCATTTATTGACGCTGAAATAACGTTTATCAGGGAATGTTTGAATAACCACAGACATCAGAATTATATATATATTAATAATATAAGATATAATATGTTACTTTTGTGACTGGGGAGTCGGGACGTCACGTGCCTCAAAGGTTGAGAAGGAGGGGCGTCCCGTCACGTGTCTCAAAGGTTGAGAAGGAGGGGCGTCCCGTCACATGCTCAAAGGTTGAGAAGGAGGGGCGATCTTGAGGTTGAGAAGGAGGGGCCTGTGGTACTGAGCACTGCAGTGAGGGGTACTACGTCTCTGATGGGTTGTGGGAGTGAGTTCCAGAGGGAGGGGGCAGCGACGGAGAAGGCTCTGTCCCCCCAGGTCCGGTGATTGGTGCGGGTGGGGATGGATAGGTTGGCTTCTGATGAGCGGAGGCAGCGGGAAGGGGTGTGGTGGTGCAGCAGGTCTGTGAGGTAGGGGGGGGCCTGGTTGTTGAGGGCTTTGTAAGTAATGAGGAGGACTTTGAAGTGGATTCTTTGACGGACGGGGAGCCAGTGGAGGTTCTGGAGGATGGGAGTGATGTGGTCTCGGAAGCGGGTGTGGGTGAGGAGGCGGGCAGCAGAGTTCTGGATATGTTGGAGTTTATTGAGGAGGTTGGATGGTATAGAGAGGCGAAGTCCCTCCCTTTCCGGGGGAGCTCATGGGACCCCGGAAGCGGAAAATTATACATTGAATTCAATGGAGAGAGAAAACGTATCTTTCGATCCGGTTTGAATTGTGCCACGAACTACACATATGATGTTTGTCAATTTAAAAGAAAATTTTGCAAATCAAAAAAATAAAAATGTGTCGTAAAACTGTGAAGTAACACATTTTGTTGTGTTAAGCCGCTCAGTGAACTACATGTCTCTGGTCCCGCACAATACGCGTCACCAACATAAAGATGGCCGTCACATTGGCACATTTCACCTCATTCTTTCAGAATGAGAATAAAAGTATAAAAGGAGGTGAAAATCCCTACAAGTCTGGGCATGTTGAGAGCTGTACATACACGAAAGGGGAGTTAGTCGGTTCTGTAAGAGCCAGCATGCAGGACCGGCTTTACAAGGTTTCGGTGAGTAATATGAGTGCAATGTTTAACGTTAATGTCAGTCAATAAGGAGGAGAATGAAAAAGAAGATGATGAACCACAGACCCGGCATATAATGACTGCATTGTGCAGGGCTGTGTTAATTTATGTTACTGTTATCAATAGCATTAGTTGACTGAGAAAACAGTCAAGAAAAAAAGTTTAGCGATGTTACGAGTCGACTAGCATAATATGAACCACGGCTGTGATTGACAACCTGGACAGCCAGTCAGAAGCTAGAATGCCAACATAGAGAGCCAATCAGAACCTAGAACGGGTGTACTGTATACGGGTGTGTATGCTGTGGATAACATTAGTGTTCACAAGAACAAGGTACACTCCCGTGTTTTGTTTTAGTTGCTCTTCAGATTGAAGCGGCCAGTTTTATATGGACTATATGTGTGATCTCCTTTTTACATCTCGTTGTGTCATTTGAGTTTATTTGCTGTGTGTAGATTCAAGGATTTTGGTTATCTTGTCAATTTGTTTGGTTATCTAGGCACAGCTGTGTGTGACTCCCTCTGGTACACTGGTAGGCCTATGTGTTTTCCTAATGTAGAGAGCATTGATTAATTCATAAACTACACACTGAGTCTAGATCCTGACCAAATCCTTTTTTGTTGATCAAATGTTTTTCAAAAATGTAATACACATTTAAAAAAATACAATGTACAATCACAACCAATACAACACAAATTACAAAAAATTCAGAAAAAACAAACAACAACAATCAGACAAGAGGACAAAACTATGGAAAAATAAACCCTCCCACCCCCAGATCTGGACCATCCTTGTATTGCTCATTCAATCTATTATAGCATGTTTACAAACATGGTACTTACTTTATTTGTACAGATCTACATGGGAGAGGATGGCGCGATGCAGAGCGCTGTCTGTGGTTGTGCACGGGGGATGTACAAATGCAGCCACGCTGCAGCATTGGCAATATTTGCCATGTGGCAGATCAGCTCCACAGAAGTTGAGTGCCAGTGGAGGAAGCCTGGCATTTCAAAAGTAGTCCAGCCGGTGTATCAACTCTACCAACAGCAAGAGGAGACATACAACCCACTGGCCAGAGACATCGCCACTGAGGAAGTAGACTGGTTCAGGTCTGCACTGAGGGGCGCAGCGTGGCATGGCATGGCTTTTGTCACCTGAGCCAGAGCTGCAGCCTCAACATCAGCTCATTTTCAACGTGCCGGAGCTGGTGAAGGAGCATGGGGGTCGGGGGCTTGAGGCAATTCTTGCCTCAATGCGACTGAGCAGAGACCAGCAAGCTGCCATCCAGACAGCCACCGTAGGACAGCAGACAAATCCTCAGTGGCAGTTACACAGGCAGGGCAGGTTGACAGCCAGCAATTTTGGTGCTGTGCTGAGGTCGGGACTTTCATCCACTCCATGCGCGTCCCTCATGAAGAGGGTGCTTGGGGGGTACAATTTAGACGGAGTCATGGCTGTCAACTGGGGAGTTGTAAACGAGGTGTGTTTGGCCAGTGTGTTTGGCCTTTTAAGTGTGACACATATGTAGTGATAAATGCTTCACCTGACCACTGTTCCTAAATAAAAAAAGTTTTCTGCATCGTCAGTCATTTTTTCCAAATAATTACCAATATTTCACAAATTCTTCATGTCAACTTAAGAGCACAGCTGTATGTTGAGTGTCAGCTTTGCTTGGTTCATCTTACTGGGGGGCAGCTACATGGATGTCGGTGCAGTCCACAATCATTTTGCAGTTGAAGGCAGAATTAATTTATTATTGACTCAGAATGAAGCACAACTTCATGTCATACAATACATTGACTTTATTTGTAATTGTGTAAAAAGATATGAGCATTTATTAGCAAGCAGGACCTGCAGGAACAGAGAACGGTGATGGATGGAGCTGGGAAGAGAGAAGAATAAAGAAAACAGATCAACTTTATTATCGGATATTAAAAATTCAATTTCAAAACAAGTTGCCGCTCCTACAGTTTTCTAGTATGTAAAGATGATTTCACATGACCTATGCAAAATATCACTCAATACATGTGTGTCTCTGGGGGGTGCATTGTGCCTTTGATGTATATAAATAATATACCATAACCAAATACTATTACGTACAGTGGAAATCAGGTTGCCAGAGCAGGTCAGTCCAGTGTGCATGTTCCTCAGGGTCTCAGCAGTTACAGGTGAGGTAAAGAAAATAAGAGAAAAAGGTCAGTAACAACACTCTAAAGTAAAAACACTGAATAATTATCTCTTTTAATAATTTTCTCTCAGTAATCACTCAACTACTGTCTTTCCAACAAACAGATTGACTCACCCTCACTGTCATCACAATGACACATTACATTACATTACATTGCATTTAGCTGACGCTTTTATCCAAAGCGACTTACAATAAGTGCATTCGACCAGGAAGATACAACCTTTAAGAAAACAGAATCATATAAGTACATCAGGTTTCATAGAGCCAAACATTTCAAGTGCTACTCAACTGGCATTTAGAAAGCCAGCCCTTTATTAGTATATAAGTGCTTTGTTAGTAATTCTATCGCTCGAAGTGGAGTCTAAAGAGATGAGTTTTCAGTTTGCGTCGGAAGATGTGTAAGCTATCTGCTGTCCTGATTTCAATGGGGAGCTCATTCCACCATTTTGGAGCCAGGATAGCAAACCCACGTGTTTTTGCTGACGGGAACTTGGGTCCCCCTCGCAGTGCGGGTGCAGCGAGCTGTTTGGCTGATGCAGAGCGGAGTGCACGTGCTGGGGTGTACGGTTTAACCATGTCCTGGATGTAGGAAGGGCCAGATCCATTCACAGACACATGTCCAGAAGAATGTCATGCAAAGCTCCCTGCCTGCCTGCCTTCCTTTGACTCTCCCTGAACTGTTTCCTTAGCACCCGGTGGAGGGCGCAGTAGGCTACTCTTCAAATATTTCACGAAATACTTACCATGATGACTACTCTTACTGTTTAACATTTTGGTGTACTTCATGTAATAAAATAATAACTTCATGGTAAGGCTACTAAAAATGACAAGGCTAAGTAATGTAATGCTAACTAACGTGCTCGCTACTCGTCGCTACTAGCTAGGTAGCTAACTTGACTATGTTCCATGCACAACATGTATGATATTACCTGATATGTCTGATCCAGCGACTCCTGGTCCTTTGTTAAGACGGGAAGCGATAGAACGAGCAAGTGGTATGATCACTTTTGTGATTACAACATGGTACAAAGCACACGGGCATCTTGTAAAAGTGAATGTATTGGAGCAATCTCTTATATTTATTGGAGGGAATAAATCAGTTATGAAATCTTCTTCTTCGCTTTAATTACGAGTCGCAACCACTTGGAGCATTATCGCCTGTGACATCACATGCGCGACCCAGAATGGGATTTGGGATTTGTAGTCTTTGTAGTCGTGTATTTTTCATAGTCTTATATTTCAACAGTTTTACGACAAAATGTGACTTTTTTGACATGGAAATGATTGTTTAAGATTGACAAACATCATATGTGTAGTTCGTGGCACAATTCAAACGGGATCAAAAGATACGTTTTCTCTCTCCATTAAATTCAATGTATAATTTTTCGCTTCCGGGGTCCCATGGACCGGAAGTAGATGGGCGTGACTTCGCCTCTCTATGCCATAGAGGATGCTATTGCAGTAGTCGAGTCGTGAAGTGTTGAATGCATGAATCAGGGTTTCAGCAGCAGAGGAGGAGAGTGACGGGCGGAGACGGGCAATGTTTTTGAGGTGGAAAAAGGCGGTCCTGGTGATGTGATTTATGTGGTGGTTGAATTTGAGCTGACTGTCGAAAATGACTCCGAGGTTGCGGATATGAGGGGGGGGAGATAGAGTGTGGCTGTCAATGGTGAAGTTGAAATTCTGGATGCCTTTGATACGGGATGGGGGGCCGATGATGATGATGTCTGATTTGGCACTGTTCAGTTGGAGATAGTTTGTTTGCATCCATGCTTTTATTTCTGAGAGACAGTTGGTGAGAGTGGAGTGTGTTGTGGGGGTGATGGTTTTTGTTGAGATATAAAGTTGGATGTCATCGGCGTAGCAGTGAAATTGAAGGTTGTGGCGACAAATTATTTTGCAAAGGGGGAGCATGTAAAGGATGAAGAGGAGGGGGCCAAGCACCGAACCCTGGGGGACGCCTTGGGACAGAGGAGCAGTGGAGGAGGTGCAGTTGTTGATGTTGATAAACTGATGTCTGTCGGTGAGGTAGGATTTCAGCCAGGAGAGTGCAGTGTCAGTGATGTTGAGTGATGATTCGAGGAGGGACAGCAGGATGGTGTGGTTGATGGTGTCGAATGCTGCGGTGAGGTTGAGGAGGATGAGGATGTTCAGGTTGCCGGAGTCAGAGGAGAGGAGGAGGTCGTTTGTGATTTTCAGAAGAGCTGTTTCTGTGCTGTGTTTTGATCGGAAACCGGATTGAAATGGCTCAAAGAGGTCATTGGAGCTGAGGCGGGATTTTAGTTGTGAGGCAATGACACGTTCAAGTATTTTTTACAGAAAGGGGAGATTTGAGATGGGCCGGAAGTTGGACATGATGTCAGGTGTGAGTCCAGGTCTTTTGAGAATGGGTGTGAAAGCAGCCAGTTTGAGAGAGTGGGGAACTGATCCAGATCTGAGGGAGGAGTTAATGATGGTGGCGATTAGCTGGGAGATGACAGGGATGCTCTCTTTAACAAATTTGGAGGGCATTGGGTCAAGTGTGCAGGTGGAGTTAATTCCAGTCATGAAGTGGGACAGTTGCATGGGGGTCACAGGGGAGAAGTGGGACAGGGGCTGTGAGGTGAAGGGGGGGAGCCAGGAGAGGAGGTGGGGGGTGCTGATGAGGGTGTCAGATTGCTGTAAATGTTGCTGATTTTGGTTTGGAAAAACGAAAGGAAGGAGTTGCACTGTTCGGTGGTGAAGGACGAGGTGGCGTTGTCACAGGGTTTGAGAAGTAGCCTACTGTACTTTGCTAAAATGTTGAGTTACATACACAACTTGAATATTTCAATTGAATGCTACTTTATAAATATGATGTTATAATTTAGAAGACAGACTTTATAAAAAATATAATTGTGTGAAAATAAAAGTAATGGATGCATGATTATACTAGCTTATATACCAAGCACCCAGGAAGTGCTCCGGACTCTGTGACTCTGTGCCCAAAATTCGTAGTGTCCAAACGGCGGTACTGCAACTCCCGTGACGTCACCCGGCCCAAAAATACTTTTTCACATTGACTAACATGGGGAAAGAGACGTCTGTAAATCGGTGGATACTTTTTTTTAAAACTAAATAAACTACCCAGTATGGACTATGTTATAGCCCTTATTAGAATCATTCGGTCCTTAAAGTTGTAAAATGCACTAAAAGCCGAATCTACATTTATTTTCTCTCAAGTCAATCTAGTGAGACGAGATTGGGACTTCTGCTCTGACAGCCAGGCATGACGGGTAATCTGTGACGTTACGCTCTGTCAAAAATTGGGCCATTTTGCCTTCATGCGCCAACGAGCAGCTCTCATAGGAAATAACGAGACCCCGCCTACGAGGCTGTATCCAGTTCTTATTATACATCCATGGCTTGTACTGTACACTACACAGTATAAGCCATAACAGTATAAGCTTACTGTATATAAGCCATGGATGTATAATAAGAAAACCGGCCCTGCTTGCTGCTATTCCTCACTGTAGCCTACAGTGTGGAATAGCAGAAAGCAAGCAGGGCCGGTGAATGTACAATGAAGGCCCCCCCCCCTATCTGGCTGACCTTCTACTGGAGTACACCCCCTCTCGCTCCCTCCGCTCCTCCTCTGCTGGTCTGCTGAGACCGTCCCCACCCCACGCTTCGTCACCATGTGCTCGGGCTTTTAGCTGCACTGCTCCCAGACTCTGGAACTCCCTCCCCCCGCACATCCGACAGTCAGACACAATCACCATATTCAAATCCCAATTAAAAACCCACCTGTTCAAATCTGCTTACTCACTGTAGTGCTCATTATATGTTTCATTTGTGTCCACTTGACTGTCTCCTCCATGATTTCCTGTTTGTGTTTTTATCATGTTCTGTTGTCTATTAGCGTTTTCTTTCTTTTTTTTAACAAATTTTAAGGTGTCCTTGGGTGTCATGAAAGGCGCCTAAAAATAAAATGTATTATTATTATTATTATTAATAATAATATCGACGAACACTGACATGCTGCCAGAAATACTCACATACCACCAAATGTGAATTCATCCGCACCTAAAAACAGTCCCCACAAATCTTTGAGCTGTTTTTAAATGTGTGTGTCTTCAGTATTAACTTTAACCAATTGGAAACATTGCTGGTGTTGGTCTATTCATGGGATTCGTTCACAATAATACAAAAAAAGGTTAAATATAAAAAGCCATATTTGTGATCGACACCATATTAAAAGCCAAACTTGGATGTGAACATCCAGGCAACTTTAAAACAGGCTCCGGAAACAAGATTCACAAAGAAACTTTATATAGTTTTCAAGTATTCAAAACTGTTAAATAAGTACAAGATGTGTTCACAAGATTTACATATTGGACAATATACGCACTGTCCATTTTTAATTCTCTTTACGTTTCCCACTACACACGTTACACGCTAAAATGTCCGCAAACTATTCACATTTGTTTCCTTTTTTATTTTTTTTGCTTTAACTTTTTTAATCAATTGGGAATCATGACAGCTGTCTATTGGACAAAGACCACACAGATGGTACACCTGGAACAGTTTACAGTGTAGGATGGAGACGTCCGACAAAGGGGGGAACTGAGCCAAGATCAGAATGGTGATTAGCTGCTGGTGATATGAACAGTACACACAAGCAGTAGCGTGGCGTGGGGAAAAAATTAGGGGAAGCCAATAATACGTCCTTTCTTTTGGGGTGGGGGGGGGGTTTGATTGATCGATTGAAAAGTTTATTAACAGCTTGTATATTGGGTACAGTACAGAACAGCTCAAAACATACAATTGTTAAGGGGATGCAGACCAGAGAAAGACTTTCATCTTGTTTACATCAGGGTCCCCCATTTCCAATTCATCATATCATTTAAGACATATAAGACATATTTGACATACAGATGGCTTATTTACAATTTACATACAGGTGGTTTTTTACATACAGATGGCTTATTTACAAATTTCATTTTAGATTTCGTTCTAATACATCCTAACCGGACATTTAAGACATACCAAGTCTACAGATATACAGTTAGTAACAGAGTCTAAAATGCAAGTATATACATAGATGGGGGGGGAAGCTGTCCATTGTACGACAGGTTGAGATTTGTACCATTACCGGAGCCAGTTTTGCAATGCTCTCCCCCGAGAAGCTCTTTGAGAGGTTTTGAAGGTAAGTATAGTTTTACTTTCCTTTACAGTAGTGGGAAGAGCGTTCCACCTTGATGTGGCATAATTGCGAAACGTGTATTCCCCTTTTTTTGTGCCAAATCTGGGTTTTACATGATTTGTGGAGCTCCCTCTGGTGTTATGATTATGGTATTCCTTGACCTTTGGGAATAATTTTGACATGTACATGGGTACCATAGAGGTGTAGTGTATCTTGTATCTTGTAGGGTGTGGTGGTCAATGTAATAACGTAACCAGATGAGTGATTACAGCCCCCGGTATCATTTTACAAACATTTGTATCATAAAGATGCAGGACTTACACACGCCTGTTATCTGACCGACAGGTCCGCATGCACTCTCCAGCCGAAACTCTAATAAGCATTCATTCACAAACTAAATCAGGAGACCTTTAACGTTTTACGTCCGGTTCGCTCCTTTGTTCCTCGCTTTACACATCTCCAGTTTGGGCATTGGCCTGTCATCAGATTGTATTTGTTGTTGCTGCTGCAGCGGAAGTTTAGTACAATTATTTTTGATGAAATACTCCAAATCTCCACCCTCCATAATTGCACTTGCTTCAGTTGCTTGCTACTTTCTAACGGCGGTGAGAGTGGTGCAGTGACGCTATCTATCTTCTATCTATTAGATTTATGATTCGAAAATTATAAAAGTAGGGTAGACATGTGGATATTATCCGACTGAACAAAACGTGCATTTACCTAACAGGTTCGTTTTCCACTGACCTTTTTTCGAGCTATTTTCCAAAATTCTATGGAGAAATCTCATTGCTTTTTTGTCGAGGGAAACCGAGCAAACCTTACTTCCGCTTTTTGGGACGCGTCACTGCACCACTAAATTGATGCGATTTGATTTGATTGTGAGGCAAGGGAAGCCAGCCGCCTCTGGTTTCCCTTGGCATGGCCCTGACCAATCACAGGTTGGCAGGGGCATGACGTGAGCCTCATCTGATTGGTCAATCCCTCCATTTTTTTTCACCAATGGAAGCAAATTTCGGCTGGCCTCCTCTCGCAACAGAGAGTGCGATCTACTGTTTCACCATAACATCTAGAGGGGCGCTGTTTCACTCTTTGTAAAATACTCAATGCGAATGGGGGAGAGACGGGCCGGCAGCAACACACAACAAAGAATTTCCGAAACTAAACGAAGTGTTTTTATTTATTTCTTAAAATTATAACAACAATCCGAAAAAACAGGGGAAGCCTGCCTTCCCTTGGCCTCCAGGAGAAAACGCCACTGCACACAAGGAGAAGTGGGTTAACATTCAAACTCTGTTGATCCCTTGAATCTATTAGACAGTTCCTTAACTCCCACACAACAAAAATAAAATACATAAGGACCGATGGTGGACTAATTGTGTTTAAATAATTTCAAGGGGGGAGCAGATGGCTTTAGCATAGAGAACCGCAGTAACGCGTCATAAAACCCGGAAGTAAACTTCTTCCGGTTCCTTCGTCAAAAACCAATGCAATTTCTCCATAGGATTTTGGAAAATAGCTCGAAATAAGGTCTGTGGTTGACACACATTTAAGAGAGGGATCACGTTTTGTTCAGCCGGATAATCTCCACATGTCAACCCTACTTTTATAATTTTTGAATTATAAATCTAGTCGCCAGAAGCAAAATGCTAACGTTATAATAGACGAACTACAAGCCAGTACAGCAGCAGGGTCGCACGACTTCAACGTCACGCCAACTTAAGATCGTTTCAACTGACTTGCACAGAAACTGCACTTTGTACACTTTAAATATATTAACATTTTAAACTGTATCCCCCCGGTTATCTAGGCCCTTTTTGTTTTGTTTAATGTATACCACGTTTATCTTGGCCCTTTTTGTTTTGTTTTATGTACAGTATACATGTCACACTGTGGGAAACGATATTTCGATATTTCTGGATGTATAACACATGTAGAATTTTTGACAATAAAGCTGACTTTGACTTTCGTGCGCTTGCATATTTTAACAAAGCTTTTCATTTTAGCCACACTGAATTTAACTAGAAGTCATGGCTGTGTCAATTACCAGTGTGATATCGTTTTACAAAGATGACAAGAAGAGTGTAGATAGGAGAGAACCACTACAAGTCGGGACACGTAAAACAGTGCAGCCTAGATGAAGGTGTGCACTGCTTACCGGTGTCAGGGCTAGCATGAGGGACTAGGTTTATAGTGTTGGTGAGTAGTGATAGCAAGAGTACCGTTAACCTAGAGTTAATTTATTCACATTAATTCCCATCAACAAATCCATTTTATGTGTCACATGAAATCTTTATTAGCAAGGCAAGGCAAGTTTATTTATATAGCACTTTTCAACACAATTCATTCACATTCAAAGTGCTTTACAAAAAATGAAAGACATTACAAAAATGGCATTTAAAATCAGTCCTTAAAAAGAAAAGCAAATAAAATAAACATTAAAAGAAAAAATACATGGATAAAAGTTACAGTGCAGTCTAAGATATGAATAGTTCGAATTAAAAGCAGCGACAAAAAGAAAAAGTCTTCAGCCTGGATTTGAAAGTAGTAAGAGTTGCAGAGGACCTGCAGGTTTCTGGGAGTTTGTTCCAGATATTTGGAGCATAATAACTGAACGCTGCTTCTCCATGTTTAGTTCTGACTCTGGGGACAGAAAGCTGACCAGTCCCTGAAGACCTGAGAGATCTGGATGGTTCATAATTTAGCAGGAGGTCAGAAATGTATTTTGGGCCTAAACCATTCAGTGCTTTATAAACAGCAGCAGTATTTTTGAAATATATTCTTTGACACACAGGAAGCCAGTGTAAAGACTTCAGAACAGGAGTGATGTGATCCACTTTCTTAATGTTAGTGAGGACTCGAGCAGCGGCGTTCTGAATCAGCTGAAGCTTTCTAATAGATTTTTTAGTGAGACCTGTGAAGACACCATTGCAGTAGTCCAGTCCACTGAAGACAAAAGCATGGACAAGTTTTTTCAAATCCTGCAGTGACATTAGTCTTTTAATCCTAGATAGGTTCTTTAGGTGATAGTAAGCTGACTTAGTAACTGTTTTAATGTGACTGTTGAAACTCAGGTAAGAGTCCATGACTACACCTAGATTTCTGGCTTTATCTGTTGTTTTGAACATTGCAGACTGAAGCTCAGCGCTAACTTTTATGTCCTGCCTTGGCTCCAAAAACCATTACCTCAGTTTTATCTTTGTTTAATTGGAGAAAGTTCTGACACATCCAGTCATTGATTTGTTCAATGCACTTACTCAGTGTTTGAATTGGAGCATAGTCTCCTGGTGAAATGGTTACGTAAATTTGTGTGTCATCTTATTTTGTTGTTCTTCATTATCTGAGCCAGTGGTAGCATGTAGACGTTAAAGAGAAGATGCCCCAAGATTACAAATATTACACACCAGAAAACACAGAAATATCCATGAAATAAACATACAGTAGGCTATAAACAATTAAAGGGATAATTGGGAAGGCATTACAAATGTAAATATATTTTAAATAATAAAACAATCCCACCACCACAGGTATCTCGGAGAAGAGGGAATTCTCTCCACAAAATGTGAATGCCCATGTGGAGAATGGAAATGCAGTCATGCAGCTGCATGAGCCATCTTTGCCATCCACAATTTCAGCTGCACTGACACTGTCAGTGGAAAAGCCAAAGGCAGTTAAACGTATGCATTCAGTGGAGGAGCTATTTCCTCCAACCAATAACTAATTTAACCCGCTGACAGGAGAGCCCACCTCCGAAGATCGTGACTGGCTGACGTACAGACTCGGGGGCAGGTTCTCAGGAATTTCTTGGCTTTTCTCCCCCGAGCCAGAAGAGGAACACTCTAGCTTGGAAACACTTACTGTTCCTTAAATTATCAAATATGTTGGGCATCAGGGACCTGAGGCAATTGTGGCAAGCATGGCATTGTCTGAAGAGCAACAGAGGACAATTCAGGTGGCTACCACTCGTCAGCGAACCAACCCAAACTGGCATTTGTTCAGGAAAGGAAGGTTGACTGCCAGCAACTTTGGAGCTGTCCTGAGGTCAAAGCGTGTGAATGCTGCCCTTATTGCCAGGGTGCTAGGGCAACAACAGGCCCTTGATGGTGTTTTGTCTGTACAGTGGGAGACTATGAATGAAGGGCGTCAGGGCATTCACCACTGCAACCCAGATGCAGGTCCATGAGTCAGATTTGTGGCTCTCCCAATCAGGATTGTTGGGGGCATCTACAGATGGTCTGGTAGGGTCTTCCGCTGTGCTGGAGGTAAAGTGTCCCTACGGAGCCAGGGAAATGACAATTAGTGAAGCATTGCAAATCAAGGGCTTCTGTGTCAGTAAGGAAGGAGAAACATTCAGCCTGCGTGAGGAACATCCTTACTGGCACCAAATGGAAGGTCAGCTTCACCTCACTGCAAGAAAGAAGAAGAAATTAAAAAATTGTGAATCGTTTTCAGGGCTCGACATTAAGGGCTGCCCGATGGCCCGGGGCCATCTAGTATTTAGCTCGGGCAATGAAGCCTCACCTGCTGGTTGCCCGTCGGGCAATCTTTTATGCCAGCAGCTCGCGGATCCAGTAATGAGTGACCCGACAGTAAAACTAAACCTATCTATAACTAGTTTAGGTAGTTTGAGAGATAATTAAAATAGCTACGTGTGATATTCTAACCTGAAGTGTGTGTGTTGTCCGCTCACCGCTGCATGTGATCATGCAGTGCTGCGTGTCGACTCGTCAGCAGCAGCTGACTCTCTCTCCCGTCAGATTAGACTTCACTCGCGTTTATGTCCATATTGATCAGATCCAGCTAGTTCTAGCTAATGAAAGGACTACCTGCTTATTAAAAGCCACCTAAACAATAAGTGTCGCTATGCAACTGGGTGAGGCCACAAAGTATAGCGCAGCATTATGCATTTGTTTACATGCCCACCGGAACCCCGAGGCATTACCAACAGATCAACGCACAATCAACCCATACAGGACATCTTTCTCCACATCAAGTGTTAGACATTAGAATTGACTATTCTTGTCTGTCACATACTCTTCTTGTCTGTCACATAAGTGGCGCAACTGAAGCGTTATTGTGCTAAAGGGAAATTATTGTGACCGAAGAGATTTAGATTTGCCGGCCAACGGGAAATCTGACGTCGCCATTTTGTATGCTTCGCGGATGCGCTCAGCTCTTCTCGACTGCTGCTCGGGTCTGCTCGGTCAACTTCCGGATGAGGAGGCATTCGTTCGACCAACTTACAGTAGATAACATTACAAACATTTTTAACAGGGGCCATAATAGTGTAAATAATGTTTGTTTTGGCAGTAACAACTGAATGTAATGTTTTCTACTTTTTTACATTTGATGAAGGCATTTGCCTTCATCAGATGGAAAGTGTTTTGACCAACAACTTAAGTATTTCTTATAGCTATGCAGGACATGCAAGCGAGCAAACACAAACAAGAACAAACAAACAAGTGAAATGAAGAATAAAATTGAAATGGTACAATATAATATTGTGCTGGTTCATCTCATAATTCAGTCTAGAGAATGCACCAGACCGCATCTAAGACCTGCACAAATCTAAATGTTCTAGGGGGAGGCCCCCCAAACCCTTCGTGGCATTTTGTCCGCACGCATTTTTCAGGGCAATCTCTATTGGGCACAGGGCCATCTCCCAAAATCCTTAATGTCATGCACTGGTTTTAAATTTACATTTACTCACCTTTAAAATGTTGTGGTTGTTAGATTGTTAGGTTTCCTGTCAGCTCGTCTTTTGGGAAGATATAAAATATTAGTGTCATGGAAGTCACCCCGTCACATATAAGAGCATTAAGACATACAGTACATAGGCTAAGACAAAACATCTAAAGATATAACCTTACACTTTGATAAGTCTCGTGAACATTTTCACTATTTTGACATTTTTATAGATCAAAATTGAACTAAATAAATAAATGGTAGATTAATCCATATTGAAAATAGGTGTCAGCTGCTACACTAATTATAAGTTATATTTCTTAATTAATTAAGATAAGATATTACTGTATTGATCCCAATTTGGGAAATGTTTGTGTTGCAGCAGCATAACAAGAAAAACAAAATATAAGTTATTATATATACAAAAGTATGTGAGGGATGGGATATTAAATTGAATATAAATGTCAAATATACATGTGATTTTACGTCCAAGAGAAGCTATGGAGCAGGGAGTTCTCTGCCAGCCAGAGGTTTTTTGTTATTAGTTCAATATGTCAAACTGATTTCCCTGACTACAATCTTTAGTTACACGGTGAAACGTTATGCTGCTTGTACTAATTAGACTTATCATATAAGCCACACAGGTTTTAATAGGATTTATTAATTATCTTTACTTATGTTGCGGTCTTTTCAGCAGGGCCATCTCTAAAACGGCGATACAGTCACTAACCATCATTTACATTTCACCGTGACATGGACAAAAATGTAACGTCAGTTTACCTCATGGCACGAATCCAGACTCTCCTTTGGAAAACATTGGCCGGGAAACGATAGAACAAGCACGTTTCATGCGAAGACCTGTGGCTGCAACCCGGAGCAAAGCAACAAACCATTGCGTAGCTAACTAGTAGCGCTAGCTTTAGCTAACGTTAGCTAACGAAACGAACTGCCGAGTAAAATTGGAAAACACTGGTAATTAATTATTCTATAATTTGTAAACCTACGGTGTTGAAAACGACAATTTCAAAAATACAGATTCTAATGGTTAGATATAGATATACAGATAATAAAGATAGGCATGTACTTGCTTTCAAGCAGAACACAGGGGAAAACAAATTTAGCGGGAGTGTTTACGTGTTAGGCGTAATGACGTCCAACGGCCTCGACCATTTCTGTAGTCCTATTCAGCCCTCAGCCACTCGGTAACAACCATCGTTTTTCAAACACGTAAACTCTTCAAAAATCACCAGTAGGGTCACTACTGATGTATTTAATGTCGTAGAACAAAACGTGATTCATCTCTTAAATTTGTGTCAACCACAGACCTTATTTCGAGCTATTTTCCAAAACCCTATGGAAAAAATGCATTGCTTTTTGACGAAGGAACCGGAAGTACAAAAAGTGCTAACTTACTTCCGGGTTTTTGGACGCGTCACTGCGGTTCTCTATTGTCACTTTTCATTGATTAGTTACAAATGTGGTCTAAATGTGTCAAAAAGCTTTTTGTTAAGGCACCTACTGCTGTGGGATAGACAGTTTCGTAAAGTTTCTGCAAAAAAAGTAAATGTAGGCTACAGTCAACTGATAACTTATATTACTGCTCTAAAAATATGTATTTCGACAGAATTGTTGGGCCTGTCGAAGTTAATCCTGCCACCATCTACCAGTCAAGATTCACATAGGACAGAGACTCACACAAAGATGACATGGAAACAAAAGTAGCACCATAGAGAAAAGAATACATGATTCTACACTAACATTTCAGACAATGTGATTTTAGTGTAGACGGACATCTTTGTTGACTTCTGAAAAGGTGAGACTGGACATTTAGAGAAAATAAATCTGAGGGACATGACCCAGTCTTTCTGTACATTACTTTTCAGAATTACAAATAAAAAAAAAGCAAATAGGTAGCCTTAATGTATGGATTTGGTTTGATTTACCTTTGAACTACCATGTGTGCCATGTTACCATTATGACAGTAGCGCCAAAGACAAAGCCCATTCATTTATGCTCGACTGATTATAAAAAACGGTGTGCTTTTATTTCTTTGAATTCTGCAGCTTAATTGACTTTATTTACAGTGCCGTGGAGTCGATTCACTGGAAAAGAAAACATTGTGCAACTCCATCGTATCGTTTGTGTCGTGAATGTGCGACAACTGCAGGCAAACTAAACACACATGCATAACGTTACCGCAAAGTGGTATGTAGCACATTTTGATGCATGTTAATAACATATATAAAACAGTTTGCTTCTCTTTCTATGGTGAAAAACATGATAGCATAGATTTGTTCAAAGGTTTAACATTTCATGATTGAACTCTACAGAGAGACACGTGATTAACTTACACAGTAAATAATGTTGATAATTCATGAAATTCAAGTGGTCCTTTAAACCAGGAGAACTACTGGGATAATGAGAACATGGCACCTGAATCCAAATGAACTGACTGACTATTCTTATAATGCCTCCGGAGAATCCACGACACACTGCATGGTTAACCACACAAAAGATTACAAACTATGAGACAGAAATCAAAAGCTCAATAAAAACCTGCCTATGAGACAGAGGGGGATAGTCACCATACTGTACACTTTCTACAATATCCATGTCCATTATGAATATAACAAGTGCATTCACTTAAAGGAAGAGTTGAACTTAAAAAAAGAAGCTTTTTTTTCATTTAGGATGAGGCCAGATTATTCAGAAACAATAAAGAGGACCACTTCCTGCCCTTTTCATTTAGCAATGCAAATATTTGGCTCCGTATACACGTATATACGAATACATTTAAAAAATAAAAGCTGTCCATCCGGCCTTTTTTCCCAAACTATCTCCTCCGCAAACCAACTCCAAAATATTTGTCGGACCAATAGGTGCACTTTGAGATTACAGGATAAATACCTCCACCTGCTCCTGTTTTTTATTATGGTTGTGCAGCAAAATTGCTACATCAGTATTAGTCAGTGGTGGGCCGTCAGGGCCAGCAAGGCCTTCTCTGCTGGCCTAAACATCATCAGAATATAAATTAAATTTTGATATATTTTTTCCACAAATATGTATTAAATTATTCCCTGTAGTCTATTCTCTTCATTTCATAGCTTTCCTCTTGGTTGCGCTGCTTCCAGCCTCAGAACGAGATTTGGAGGGTTGGCCTTTATATTAGAGCTTTTATCCAATCATATTTCAGCCATAATGTGTTGCCAGGGTCCAAGAAATCTGCCCTTAGGCCTTGAGAATCAACAGTGCGGGCGCCTGTAGATTAAAGTGAACGGGAACAAAACTGTGGCGTTAACCAATCAGATTTTGAGTTGGCGACAACGGGCCAGCTAGCAGGCGTACGATGACGTTAGCACGTGCACGTCTTTTGATTGGATACGCACTATTGAGAGGCAGAGCTATGTAGAGCTAGCAAACTGAACTTGAATTTGAACGAGCTAATTTGTGTAGATTTCTACAAGCTGTTTTTTTTCAACCCACAATGGCTGAAGGAGGAGAAGAGATCGATTTGGTCGCAGATATAATTACAACGCCATTTTCAAGACGAACTTTTCAAGAAAAGCTATCGTGAGAAGAGAACGGCCAACCCCGACGCTAGCGAGCCTATCACAGCGGGGGAAAGGGTTTGTCCGCCACTTTCAAATCACTAACTACGAGCGGTACCCCTGGCTCACAGCCTCCGAGAGGCACTGCAAATTGTACTGCTGGGAATGCCTGCTATTTGCAACTGATCGATTTGGTGTTTGGAGCCACACTGGATTTGCAAACTTGAGTTGTCTAACCAAGGCAGCAACGAGACACCAAAGCACGGCTGGGCACTTACAAGCAATGGTGCTTTTGAAAACCTTTGGGGACACCCGAGTGGATCTACAGCTCAACGAACAAGTGCGCCGGGAAACGGAGCTCCACAACGAAAGGGTGAACAAAAATAGGGAAATATTGAAAAGACTGATTGATTGTGTCCTGTTTTTGGGTAAACAGGAACTTTCATTTAGGGGACACGATGAAAGCGCCGAGTCCAGAAACAGAGGAAACTACGTGGAGCTTCTTTCTTTGCTTGCTGAGAACAACACAGACTTGCATTACCACCTGTCCACAAACAAAGTGTTTACTGGGACGTCAGGCAAAATACAAAACGACCTGATTTATGCTATTGCTGAAGTGATGGGAGAAGAGATCAAAATGGAGATTAAAAAAGCACCCTTTGTCGCTGTTATGGTGGACGAAACGACAGACGTGGGTAATGTAGCACAACTGGCACTTGTCCTGCGTTATGTGACGGACACAGGTGTCAAGGAGCGGTTTGTCAGATTTGAAGATGTTACAAGCGGCAAGCGAGCTGATGACATTGCCGCTCTTATTTTCCGTTTCATGGAGGAATATGAATGTAGTCTGGATAAAGTTGTGGCACAGTGTTATGATGGCGCAGCGGTCATGGCATCTGGACTAAACGGGGTGCAGGCTAAAGTTAAGGAGAGGGCACCTATGGCCTTATTCATTCACTGCTATGCACATCGACTAAATTTAGTACTGACTCAAGGGGCCTCAAAGCTTAAAGAATGCAAGGTCTTTTTTGCCAGCCTCAATGGCCTTGCAGCATTTTTCTCCAGATCCCCTAAGCGCACGCAACTGCTGGATGACATTTGCAAGCGTCGTCTTCCTAATGTTGCACCAACGCGGTGGCAATATACATCGAGATTGGTCAATGCAGTCTTTGAGAAGAGAGTTTCCCTAAAGGAGGTGTTTGACCACATACTGGAACATCATGAGGAGTATGATGGGGATACTATGCTTAGCGCTGATGGATTTAATGCACGTCTGGATGATTTTGAGTTTTGTTTTTTGCTTGAAACATTCAATGGGATTTTTAAGCATTCAGATGTGCTCTTTGGAATACTACAGAAACAAACATTGGATGTACAATTCTGTCTGACAAGGGTGAACGAGTTTTGTGACACAATTGAGCGAGAGAGGTGCCAGTTTCGTCAGATCTACGAGGACACAGCGCGCATCTCAAGTGGTCCGAGCGCACGCAGAGGCCCACGTACAGCACAAGGAGACCTTCGCGCATACTACCAACAACTCCACAGCAATATTCTGGACAACATTCTTTGCCAGATACGGAGTAGGTTTCAAGACCACGAAAAATTAATGTTTCTCTCCCTCCTGGACCCCCAGCACTTTCAGACCTACCGGAAAAAATTCCCGCTTACAGCCTTAGCCAAATTAACACAGAGTCACGGAACACTGTTCGATCTGTCCCGGCTAAAAACAGAACTGACTGTAATGTATGCCATGACTGATTTTGAAGGGAAAAGTCCCATTGATCTCCTTGATTTCCTTAAGCAGAAAAATCTGAGTGAGAGCATGGGGCAGCTTTACACATTGGCATGTGTGGCAGTGACTATCCCTGTGTCCACTGCTTCTGTCGAGCGGTCATTCTCGGCCTTAAAGCGAATTAAAACTTATGCCAGAAATTCTACTGGACAGACTAGGCTTTCATCATTAGCCTTCATGTCTATAGAAAATGACTTATTGGTGGAACTGAAACGCACAGATAAACTGTACAACAGAGTCATTGAAGTCTTCTTGAGGAAAGAAAGGAGGATGGATTTTGTATTCAAATAATCAGTTGTTTTGGTGAGTACAAAGCATTTTATTTTTTATTTTATTTTAATATATTTTTGTCATTTTATGTCGTTAATATTAAATCAATATTAACGAATTAATATATCTGTAATTAAAATGACAAATATATAAAAAATAAATGTTTGATGCTTCTGCAAGAGATATAGAGATGTGTGTGGCGCACTGGCTCAGCTGTGCAGTAAAAGTACTCAAGGAGACTTGTTGAATTGTTTTGGTTTAACCTTTATCAAAGTGGACATTCAGTGCTAGGAATACACTTTCACCACTGTCGCAAATATATCCTCATGAACAAATGCAAATTATTTGTTTGTTTTCTTTTATTTTCAGTGAATAGTTTGTGTCTTTATCGTCACGTTTCTTAAATGAAACTGCTTTGGGTGCGACAATGCGCTGTTTAGTGAACAAACTTGGTTTGGTGGACTTAATAAAACTTTGTAGACTAATGCCTTAAAAGCCCCTTTTATTTTTAAGTTTTGACCGTATCCAAGCGATCTTAAAGCTGGTAGTTTAACACTCTTAATTGTAAATGCGGATATATTGATTATAAATGCTTCGGAAATATTAATATAACTCTGTTGTACTTGACTATGTTAAGGTGATGCAACGCCCGGTTATACTGCGTTTCTGTCTAAATGTATAGTTTCTAGAGCCATGGCGTCATAATGATGGTATTAAGAGGTGGAATAATTCAGGTAGGACTGTGTAGGACATCACTGAAGGCCTAGGTGTGAAATGCACGGCCCGCCACTGGTATTAGTCCATACTGTATCCTACATTTGGAGAACATACACACTGAATTAAAAAACAAGACAGTTTGTAAGACTTTTTGAAGTCTCATTCTGCATGATATTATAGTAAAAAAACATCTTTGATCCATTTCTCTTGGCCATTTAAAAAAGTATTAAAGGGTCCCTATTATGCTCATTTTCAAGTTCATATTTGTATTTTATGTCTCTGTCTGCTGTGACATGTTTTAAAATTAGGTCAAAAATATCTTTCTTTTTCTCATACTGCCTGTGGTGCAGCACCTCTTTTCACCCTCTGTCTGAAACCAGAACCCAGTTTTAACCCTCCTATTGTCTTCGTTTCCGTCCCCCCTTACTTTGGTGTTCGTGGTCACATTTGACCGGTCCTGTTTTAACTGCTATTACATTAACACAAAAACCATTAATCATCACCAAATTTCATTTAACACCCTTTCAAACTGTACATATTGTATCAGACTACTGGTATACATGAAAAACGGCAGTAAAAATACAAAGAATAGATCCTGAACATGTATTGAGGGGGCCAGGTGTGATCCATGTGGGGGGATGGGCACATAAGCGCAGGAAACGGTCAAATTGTTCTGTGTGTGCCAGGTGTGATTCGCATGGGGGGATTGGGCACATAAGTGGGGGGGGGGGGGGACACATCTAGACTAGAGTATGTGTGTGTTGGTGTGTGGGTGTTTTATCTGATCCGGATGGTTACTAATTCCTTTTCTTTATGGCGGTAATTTTTGACCGGGAACACCATGGGTGTTACAAAGTTGACTAAATCATCCAAAACTCAATGAAAGTGGTGATCAGCAATTGTATATTTTCAAATGTCTACTGTGAAGGATATCAAATCAATCAAATGCAAAACAAAAAAGTTATGATTGATGAAAGTTGTAAATCGGTCAGATTTGACCCGAAGACAACAGGAGGGTTAAAGAAACTTTGGGATTGTAGCCTTTGCAGAACATTTACATGCACAGAAACCTATAGAACACACTACAGGAAAGGGAAAACCCCAAATTGAATAACAGGGCCACTTTAAATTCTCTTTCTGATAGGAGTTTCATGATGAAAGCCAAAATCCTTGAAGTAATAAGCGTTTACAAGAATGATCCATTTTATTTCTTGAAAGAAAATCACTAGCACTCTCTGCCTCTTTATTTGTTCATTCACACAACCATGGAATTGCAATACACAAACAGTACAACAATGCATGACCCTAATGGACGGTTGAATAATAAAAGGCTCCTCTTTGTGGGGTGTCACTCAAGCCATGAGAGATCACAGTAAGAGGGTGTGAGAAGCTGTATCTTTCCAGAATGATGAGAAATAGGTTGCTGATAAGTCTGTTGATATTCTATATTTCTCTATTTGTCAACAAAGCACATGAAAAGACCAACAATAAATTGATCCTTCAAATAGGAAAATATCTACTGTGTTATTGCCCTGTGGCACAGCGCTACCTTGTATGTCAATTTATCCACCGCTAATAAAATAGTCCCTAACAAATGCACAATTTCCTTTTGTTTGAGTTATTTTAGGAAACATTTTTAGGAAAGAAAACTATATGTTTTTGAATGATTTACATTTCCAGTAGGTAAAGTATGGAAAGATAGGCAAACATGTTGTTATTTTAGGTCTTTTCATGGGAATCATTGACACAAAACAAGTATAGAACACAACAATTGTATCCTTTAAGACTGTACAAATGCAGTAAACTTAGAGAATATGTAACTGAAACAAGGAATGCCCCAAATGCAATTGAAGTTAATTTTTAAAATACATCAAGTATCCTAGGTACATCTATGGAAATCTAAGCACAAATTGAAAGAATGATGTTCAACACTCCAGTAGAGTCCAGAAACTTGGAAATTCATGTTTTCTTCGTCCATCTTTACATAGTGTAGATGTATCCCAATTTCCTACATCCATTAATTTGTAGTTCATTTCGAAATTCAAGGTTAAATCATACAGCAAACAATCTATTTAATCCTTCAAACGACTGGCAGTGTTACAGAGTTTCAATCAAAAACATAATCTATGTATAAAGGACCTCTGTCTCCTCGAATGCTCTTCTTTTCCCGCTTTTATTTTGAAAAGCTATACATGGACTTTGGTAATGAAGTGCTGCAAATGAAAAACCGTATTTGTTTTCTGATCCAAAACAGATGGAGAGTAGAGAAAAGATGACCCTAAACATTTATTCTCTAGGTTTTCTTTAGCCTGGATGTCTTGGGCAGTATGTAAACATTATCAGTTGCCATTTTGGTTCATCTGAAGATAATCGTTGTGTAATTTCTCCTGAGCGTCGAAGAACTTTCGCAGCTTCTTGGCTTGTCCTTTGCTCAGCTCCTTCCCTTCTACATCGTGAGTGGGGAAACCCTGTTGACAGAAACAAGAACACAGGAACACATATCAACTTCATTCTGATTAGTTTCCTTCTCAATGTAGCAAACATTTCACCCACATTTTGAAAAATCTGCAAAAAAACTTATATATAATAAATCAATTTATTTCCTTGTGCTACCTCTACTTAAATAGAGCAATACACAGCTTTTGGTGGACACAACAGGTCAACACATAGGATAAATAATAACTATTTGACATTATTATTTGTATATGTGAAAAAGCTAAGTATTATGCTTTATTTCTTTTGTGCAAGAGGGACTTGCCGTTTTATCGAATTTTGAATACTTGTCGGTTTCTGAGCGAAACATTTCACATGGAGGGACCTTCATCTTCGCCAGTTTAGCCATCTGAAACAGAAACAAAAGACATGAGTACGTGAACTTGTTCACGATTAGGGAAACAACACTTTCCTTAATGGAAGCATCTAAGTGACCTCTTGTTCCTGTTTCTTCTTTGCAGCTTCTTCCTTCTTCCTTTTCTTCTCTTCTTCCACCTGTGAAATAAAAAAACAAGTTACCTTTACGATCAATCATATTAGAAAATCAAACAAATAAGGTTAATGCTTTTTAAATATTACTACTCAACAAACTGACTGTTAGATTTCAATTTCTCATTAGCAGAGACCCTTTTTGCGTGTGGTTGTTTCTTTACATATTTAGGAAAAAAAAGATACAGCTTCTATTATGTTTAACATATTTTTGGGCCAGAGAGCCTTTATTGGAGATCTTAGAATTGAAAGGGGGGAGGACATTGCCTGAAATATTTGTCTGGGTCGGGACTTGAACCGGCTTACTAGCCAGGGGTTGAGCTTCCAAAACTGAAAATAAGGTTGCCATTTTTAGTCACCTTATATTTTAAATAATTAAGATACTATACAGTTATACATCAACTTAATAATGAACATGTGACACAAAAGAATGTTCAAATGCTTTACAATAAGTAATTAACACAATTAGTTGAAATTAAAGTGGTAGTAAACTTGCCCACCCTAAATTGCTGGTATGTTTCTCAAAGAGGATGGCGGACGGTATTTTAATGAGGTCATCCCAAACAATGCCACAAGTGCACACGCACGCAGTGCACTCACAAAACAGGCAGACAGGTCTACAAAAATCTACTGCTATGCTTAGTCTTACTTCAGTTACTGTACTGCAAAAAGCAGACGGTGCTGCGCTCAACACACACAGACTCAAAATCATGGACACACAGGCATGGAAGTAACATAAACAATGTATAGGCCTAAAGGCTTGAGAGTCTCTCTCTCTCTCTCTCTCTCTAATTTATTAATTAATTGTGATAAGACCTTTATCGGCCCATCTTTTAAAACCTCCATCCCTTATAGATGGAAGAAACTCTATATTGCCTATAATTGGCATGGCTTTTGATATTGATTCTGGGCTCCTGAACATTTTTTTAACTGCCGTCCACAACTTCAGGGTATGCTTTATCCATTCGTTCTCAATCTTAACTTTCTTGACAGATTTGATATCAATAAAAGGCAGAACTGATAACGACACACCTTTAGTTGCACTCTGCTCAATCTGTGCCAATCCTGTTTCCTCGTCCTTTCTAATCCAGGCCACTATTGCCGTTAACTGAGCAGCCCAATAATAATATTTCAAATTTGGCAGGCCTAAGCCTCCCTTCTCTTTTGGTAGAAAAATAGTTTTAAGTCTTACTCTGGGTCTCTTATTCTGCCAAATAAACTCAGAGAGAAGTCTATTTAACATGTTGAAAATGGAGGCTGGAATTCCCACGGGAAGGGATTGAAATAGGAAGAGTAATCGAGGGAGTATGTTCATTCTTACAGTCTCTACCCTACCGAATAGCGACAGGGGGAGAATTTCCCACCGTATCATGTCATTCTTTATTTGCTCTATTAATGTATTATAGTTAGCCTCAAATAAATGCATTGGGTCGCGAGTAAGGATAACCCCTAGATATCTAAACCCCTGCTTGGACCAACGGTAAGAAACATCCTTGTTTAATTGTGTAGGCTAACTCCCTGTTATCATCATTGCTTCTGATTTAATTGGATTAATTTTGTATCCTGAAATTGCCCCATACTTAGACAAGCCCTGCATAAGAGCTGGAATAGAAGATAGGGGGTGTTTTATAAAGAGTAAAATGTCATCTGCAAATAAAGATATTTTATGTATTGACCCTCCCTCGTCCGCTATTCCTTGAATCTGTTTATTTTGGCGTATAGCCTCCGCTAAGGGTTCAATACTGAGTGCGAAAAGAAGAGGTGACATTGAGTCGCCCTGCCTCACCCCCCTCTCTACTTTAAAAAAATCCGAACAATGCCCATTTACTCTTATTATTGATTTAGGATCCTTATAAAGCAAACTAATCCATGTAGTAAATGTTTCTCCAAAACCCATTTCCAATAATGTTTGTTTAAGAAATAGCCAGTCAACTCTATCAAATGCTTTCTTAGAATCTAGGCTGAGAAGCATTGAAGGTTGTTTATCTTTTGCCGCTATTGACTGAAGGTTTAAAGCTCTCCTTACATTATTTGTCCCTTGACGACCTGAAATAAATCCTGTCTGGTCCGGTTTTATCAACTTCTCTAAATGATGTTGTACTCTGGTTGCTAAGATTGAAGTTATTATTTTGTAATCAACGCATAGAAGACTTATGGGGCGATAACTAGTGCACTGTGTGGGGTCCTTTCCCTCTTTATGCAGGACTGTGATGATAGTTTCTGACCACGATTTTGGGGGGTCTCCTGTATTTAATACATAATTATATACTCTACATAATATAGGGGAAAGATCATTTATGAAGGCTCTATAATATTCACCTGCAAAGCCATCTAATCCCGGTGATTTGTTGTTTTTTAGTTTAGTAATAGTTTCCTTAATTTCCTCCTCTCTGATAGGCTCTACTAACTTAGATGCTTCGTCAGTTGCCAGTTTATTCATATTGAGGGGCTTTAAAAATTCACTAATTCTTTCTTCCTTAAATTCCTGATCTTCGCTTTTATACAGTTGCGCATAATATTTTGCAAAAGCATCTGATATTTTCCTAGGATCTGTTTCTGTCTGGTTAGTTTCAGGATGTTTAATTTTGGAGACAATGCGGCTGGACTGGGCTTTTCTAAGTTGAAATGCCAATAATCTGCTAGCCTTATTTCCCATTTCGTAATATGTTCTATTTATGAACCTGAGGGCTCCCTCTGCTTTGCAAGTTAATTCTGCATCTAGCTTAATTCTAACTTCCTTCAACTTTTTGAGTACTTTCTCTTTTCTAGATGTCTTGCCTCTCTCATCTTTTAATTTCCGTTTCTAAATCTTGTTGTTTCACCAGTCTTTGTTTATTTAATTTAGATCCTATAGAAATAATTTTGCCCCTAATCGTGGCCTTACCAGCATCCCATTACACCGAGGGGGAGACCTCACCATTATCATTCAAGGCAAAGTATTCAGATATTGCAGAACGTATTTCCTGTTTTATCTGGTTATCTGCCAATAGTGAGACGTTAAGTCTACAGTACTTAAACCATTTATCTAACCCCAGATAAATTTTCATAGAGACAGGCCTAGATCGCATAAACAAAAACAAACTGTAGAACGCAACATATGTCAGGAGAAACATACAAAAAACACTTAAAACATAGAACTGAACTTCCACCTGTCCAATCAGCCACAGCAAACGAACTATAGCTGTGACAGATCCCCACTGGTGCTGGGGCAGAGAGGTGTGACCAGCCCTCTCTTTGGGAAAAATCACATAGAGTGCTAACCTGACCAATAATACACTAACATGTAAAAAAGGTCTAAGTGAGTGTAATTCACTCATTCCGAACTAAGAAAACGGGCTCCGCCAGAGCCTAGAATTGGTAAATAAAATATTAGAATAACTTATGAGAATAACTAATTTGTAGTATTTGCACAAGTAACAACCACTTTATATAACTTTTTTCCACTGTCAATGTGTTACCGTTACTGTGTGCAGAACAGAGCCGACTCCCAACCTGTTCCAGTCACTTTGGGTTTTTAAACAGCATCGGGAGACTATTTAAGCTTCTTCTTGCAAGAATGTCCTGAGATCCGATGCTGATAGTACCATGTCTCTTTTCTTCTTCCCGCTGCTCCTCCATCCGTCCTTTAACTCATCCTCCGTGCGTTCTCTTTCTCCGCAGTGCACGTCGACTCCCAGGCTTTTCAGCACCTCTGCAGCGCTGGACACTGTGGTGTAGGTCTTCTCCCCCGTGCCCACCTTGAGTTTTAACTGCGCTGGGTATATACACCTCGCCAGTATGTCCTTCTTTTTTAGCTGCTTGATGACTTTGTGCACCTTTGCCCGCTTCTTGTGTAACTCGGGAGAGTAATCTTGATCAAAAAATATTCTTTTATCTTGGAAGGAGACCTGTCCCTGACTCCATGCCTGTCGTATCACCAGATCTTTAACTGCTGCGTCCAAAAATCTCACGATGATGTGTCTTGGAGGGGCTGTCGGGTCTCTATGTGGCGTAAACGGGGGTGAGCGGTGTGCTCTCTCTATCTTAATATCCGTTATGATGGTATTTTAAGCACCTTGTGTAACAGTTCTTTAATAAATTCTGCCATGTTTCCTCCCTCACTCCCCTCTGGTACCTGAAAGATTCTCACATTATTTCTTCTCAGTCTATTCTGCAAGTCGTCGCAGGTGGCTGAGAGGGCAATATCACGGTGGATCAGGTATCGGAGCGCCCTCTGATGCCGCACCGCTACGTCCTCGGCCATGCCGACTCTGTCCTCCAACTTTCCAATCCTCCCTTCATGTTCGCCCATTTGAACTTTTATATCTAGCACCGTCTGTTCCAGTCGATCCAGAGACATTTTTGTTTGATTATGCCCCTCTTGATTTTCCTTGCTGAGTTTCCCCAGCTCACCCATCAACGTAACTTCATGGTCCGACTCGCACATGTTGCTATCAGTTGTCAAGCTAGCGCTAGCAGGACTGGCTGGTCTCCGTTGTTTATCAGTTTTTTCCCTTGAGATATCTTGTTTGTTGGGGGCTTTGTTTCTGGTTGACGAGATCATCATGCAGGAGTGCTCTTTCTTATTTTTTAAAACGTCTTACAGTTGCAAGAAAAAGTATGTGAACCCTTTGGAACTACCGGGATTTCTGCATAAATTGGTCATAAAATGTGTTCTGATCTTCATCTGAGTCACAACAATAGACAAACACAGACTGCTTAAGCTAAAGCCACACAAACAATTATATGTTTTTATGTTTTTATTGAACACACCATGTAAACATTCACAGTGCAGGGTGGAAAAAGTATGTGAACCCTTGGATTTAATAACTGGTTGACCCTCCTTTGGCAGCAATAACCTCAACCAAACGTTTCCTATAGTTGCATATCAGACCTGCACAACGGTCAGGAAGAATTTTGGACCATTCCTCTTTACAAAACTGTTTCAGTTCAGCAATATTCTTTGGATGTCTGGTGTGAATCGCTCTCTTGAGGTCATGCTACAGCATCTCAATTGGGTTGAGGTCAGGACTCTGACTGGGCCACCCCAGAAGGCGTATTTTCTTCTGTTGAAGCCATTCTGTTGTTGATTTACTTCTGTGCTTTGGGTCGTTGTCCTGATGCATCACCCATCTTCTGTTGAGCTTCAATTGGTGGACAGATGGCCTTAATTTCTCCAGCAAAATGTCTTGATAAACTTGAGAATTCATTTTTCCGTCGATGATGGCAATCTGTCCAGGCCCTGAGGCAGCAAAGCAGCCCCACACCATGATGCTCCCTCCACCATACTTCACAGTTGGGATGAGGTTTTGATGTTGGTGTGCTGTGCCTTTTTTTCTTCACACATAGCGTTGTGTGTTCCTTCCAAACAACTCAACTTTGGTTTCATCTGTCCACAGAATATTTTGCCAGTAGTGCTGTGGAACATCCAGGTGCTCTTTTGCAAACTTCAAACTAGCAGCAATGTTTTTTCTGGACAGGAGTGGCTTCCTCCATTTTATGACCAACTTATGCAGAAATCCAGGTAATTCCAAAGGGTTCACATACTTTTTCTTGCGACTGTATATGACTAGTTGTCTCTATTTTTGTATATAGTCTGGCGGAGCTCCGCTTCTAAGCTGCTGCTTCTCTCATGACGTCACCGGAAGTCGACCTATAAGTACTTTTGAGGGACTAGTACTTTACCTCAGTATTTTAATTTTGTGATACTTTAAACTTCTAACATTTTGGAAGCCGATATTAATCTCAACTTCATTTATTTGACTTTTTTACGTTATCTTACGGATTGAGGTTTACAGCTAATGTCGCTATGTGATTACATGATTAATGCGGATACAATGAAAGAGGGCATCTCATCGCTCACCTGTTTCTTCTCCTCTCGCTCCTTCAGCAAGGTCTCCTTGTCCACCAGTTTCACCACTGTGGGCAGACCTGTAACACAGCCACTGTTCATCACTCATCACTCTCACACCCATCCCATCCCAGTGTTAACCAGGGATAGAAACAAATCTAATATCTCAAAACATGTATTTGACCGAATAATACTAAATCAATGTTGCAACAATATTGTTGGGTTGACTATTGGGCATTTGCAAGATAATGACACAATAAGATTTCTGATAAATAATCCTCAGTAATGTTTTTATAATGATAAGTGACTGGGTAATGCTTGCATACTTTCTTCTCCTTTTTGTTCTACAGGGCAGAATATTTAAGTTAACAGCTCCATCACCTTCATGATCCTCCAGACGGACCCCCAGCTCCGGTAACGTATCGTCTCGGACAACATCACACAGTTGTAGCAACTCCATCACTAGATGAGATAAAACAATGGACTTTAATTAGACTCTGAAGAGGAAGGTAAATATGTTTAAACTCTTGGAGAACAGAACTATTAGCATTTGTTGGACTCTCAAATGTATAAAACATGTTCTTACCTTTCTTGTCTCTTGCTATTTTACGGACTTCCTCTCTGAAGTTTGACAACACTGAGAGGTACGGCATCACTGTGGTCTCCAGCTGCCACACAAAGCAAAGACAGTATTTCAATGTAAGTTACTATAGTACTACTATAGGGGCAGTAACAATCTGTGAAAACATTTGTTTTACTCGCAGTAAACAGAGCTACATTTTAACTAGGGATGCTCCGAAAATAGCGGTATGCAACGTGTGTGAAGCAGAAATCCAGCAGCTCCACCCGCTGTGACGGACCGGTGAGCGGAGCAAAACACACACTAAGAGTTAGACCTAACACACTTGGCTATTTTATCTACCTCTGGAACAAGCTAAATTAGTTATAAATATATTTATTCTTCACTGTCGGGTCACTCATTACTGGATCAGCGAGCTGGACGAAATACTGACGGGCTGTCAGGAGAGAGAGAGAGAGAGAGGAAAAGAGAACGCTTCCGCTCATTTCTCCCGTGTTATTATCCAAGGTTAATGTAAACTTGAATAATGTACTTCATTTGAATGTATTAATTATGTTGGTTGTTGTTTGTGGAAGCGCCAGTGAATGAGCCCCATTAACTGAGTTTTAAACATCACTTTAAATGGAAGATCCCCATCGGCCCCGCCCACTCGATCGGATCGGCGATCGGTATCAGCCGATACTGATTCTGGCCCCAAAATTGGCAATCGGAGCTTCCATAATTTGAACAATAAGCATTCAAATGTATCACATTTCTCACAGCGAAAACTGAAAAAAAGTTTATACTTACACCAACGTTCTGACTTTGTCCCACTGGGAAACCGATGGGCTCTGATCCTTCGATGGCACCGAATACCTAAATGACAAAAGTCTCATGTCAGTGAGTTCAAACCGCTTTCACTGCCAATGCAATACAGCACAATACATCTTAATTGAACACATGAACCTTGATGAACATTGGTTGCTACTTTACATGTTCCCACCTTCAGTATGCTGGTGAGGTAGGCAGCGATGCTCTCCATCAGCATGCGGTTGGGCCTCAGCTTGGCGCTCTTCCTGCTGGCGATGTAGCTGTTGCTCTGGCCGACCAGCACTCTCATCTCCTCCATGGCGGTGCGCGTGTCCACGTTGTCACACAGAGCCTCATGGACGGCAGACTTCCTGTCGTAGAAACTGGACCAAACAAGTAGCCATTTAGCTTTTAGTTGTGATGTGTGTTTCTAGTGGTTTAAATGTGCAAATAAGTGCTGAGCCATTAAGCTATCAAGAAGGGCTTCTGCATAATGTATTTTAAAGAATTCAGATGGCTCAATCTTTTCTCTCTTACCTGTTGTTGAGCTCCACCTCTGCTGCCTCCCACTTCTCAAATCGCCCGGTCATATCAGTAGGAGCGCGCATGATGTCTTTCACAGTCAGGAAGAACTCCTTGTAATTAAAACGAGCACAAAACAACAGATTCATAATAGGATTCATACCACCCCTGCACTAAAAAGCCAGATGGTTTGTTATATCGTCAGCTTACATTCATGAACTTCTCGTACTGCACGGCTGACTCCATGGTGTTGGATGAGTAGTCCAGAGTGTCTTTCCAGGAATGCATCAAAAAAGCCAGACGGAGCTGACGGGCTGAAGGAGGGCGGAAAGAGGAAAACATATCACATCTGGCCGAAGAACAAGATCGAGTGACAGTTCATTTGATTCTTCTAGACTGTTTTGATGAAATGGTTGAAGAGTTTTTGTTGAAACTGAAATGGAAGTGTGACATAAAACTGAATCTGAACTACACTTTACATGGTAGATGGACTCATTTAAATAAGGACACTTTCCTCTTACACTAATGGCAACAAGCTGAGCTGAGCAGTCACCTGTGTTCTTTGCCAGGGCGTCTTTAATAGTGATGAAGTTCTTCAGAGACTTTGACATCTTGCAGCCTGCGATCGTCAGGTGTCCAGTGTGCAGGAAGTATCTAACCCAGTGATCATTCTCAAAGAAAGCCTGCGAGGAAAACAACCAATGACGATCATGGAGGTGGCATGGAATGCATCACAGTTAATCATCTTTAAATACCTCTAGTAATGTCTTCTATGACATGATGGATCAATATTACAACTTTGGGCAAGGTAAAGAGCTTCAAAGCCAAACAATAGCAAATATTTTTAATAAATAACTTTGCTCTTGTACCTCGGACTGAGCCAACTCGTTGTCGTGGTGGGGAAATCGAAGATCAAACCCCCCACCGTGGATGTCCATGGACTCTCCCAGGATGGAGCCAGCCATGGCCGAACATTCAATATGCCAGCCGGGCCTTCCCTAAATCAGTCAGATAAAACAAAAATAATCAATATAAAAAAAATGGCTCCTAATGTTCTACCTCCTGGAACAGAGTGTTAGTGATTTATCAGCATTAGGATTGAACTCTCACCTTCCCCCATGGAGAGTCCCATGAAGGCTCTCCGGGCTTGGAGGCCTTCCACAAAGCAAAATCGTTCTGGGACTTTTTCTCCCCTAATCTGTCAGCAGAGATGCTCAGGTCACCTGCAGGGCAACGGGAAATACAGAAAAAAAACACAATTACCATATTATCTGACTTATTATATAAGTAAAACAGTTACAAAGAGAGAAAACCGTCTTCAATACTCATGTTAAAGTCACTATGTGCAACATTAGAATGTTTCAGACTCTGGCGACTCCTAGTGGTAGACTCAAAAAAGACACCTTGGACTTTATTTTACACACTTGTTCAAATAGAGCACTTAACCAAAACAAAAAACACTCACGGACCACCTAACTCCCCAAATCAATAGGCCTGCTTACCACTCCAATAATAACAAATAACAGCCTAATAATAACAACAGCTTAACCTTCTCTATATCGCCTCGTTCACACATTAAATCAACAATACAAATACAACTACAGATTATATAAGCATTTTGTTTAAATGCGATTTTAAATGCTCACAGGTTTTACACCTCTTATGAAATGTAAACTACATGTATTACGGAGTTTATGTCCGAGCCAACAGACTCACAGATCGTTTTACTGAGAGAAATGCAAAATACACCGCATGTAGTACGACACAAACCTCTGCTGTGGATTTTCAAAACTAAATACAGTAAAACTATGGTCGCAAGCCCAAGTTTAACTCTCTGAGGTCTAAGCCATTTTTTCACATGTTAGGCTCGCCTGGGCTTTTTTTGTAAAAATGCTATTAAAACATGAACCTTGGTGACCATTGGGCTGCATGGTCTGCCTACAAAAACAACAAAAAAACGTTTATGCAGCCCCGACAACAGCCTCTGATCATCAACAGACTTCATGCAATGCTTCATTGGATGAATATATTAGATAATAATCTCTATCTAACTGCTAAAACATCTAAATCTACTTCCAGCATGGATACATTTTCATAAAAGACATCCATTGTTTGTTTTATACACTTCTTGAAATCTAAAAAGTTTTTCTATAACAGATTACAAATCACCTGGAAATGGTACAAACAAGTGACGAAGGTGTGGCGCTGGGCTATATCATGCAATCGAAAGTTAAGCTCGTTCCATTGCAGAGATATTCCCACAAGAGTGCGGAAAACTTAAAGGGCCCATGTCATGCTTTTCCGGTTTTTACCCGTCCCCTTGTGTGTTATGAAGGTTTTTATGCATGTAAACGGTCTGCAGAGTCAAAAACCCTCAAAGCACACCCTGTAGGGAGTAAAACTCTAACACAGAAAATACCTCCCCAAAACGCCTCGTTGGGGATTTCTCATTTACTTCCTCCTGGGTATCGCTACGTAGGGATACCCAGTAGCCACACCCAGAGCTATGGCCGCACCCTCTGCCAGCCTTTCACGAAACAAAGCTTCCCAAACCTTTCAGCGATTCATGCCGGATATGTACAGCGTAGGGCACTGAAGAACGATGCTGTTCCTACTTTGTTTGGACCAGCGGGAGATTCGGGTACACAACCTGTAAGTATTCATTGTTGTTTGTGTATTTATGATGTTTAAAACAAACAAGGTATCTACCACGACTGTTTAAATGGGTAAACGTTTTTCGGGCTACTAAGTTGGGATCGCGGAGAAATGCTCTCCGCAGACCAATGCTCACAGCGTTATAAACCTTTGTCTTACTCAATATCAAGTCACACTTATTGTTTTTACTTCGGCTGCGAGTGTTTGTGTGTGCTCAGGATGAGTTTTGCTTGTTCTCGCTGTATCGCCAAGCCTGTCTGCCCCTGCAGCAGCCCACAGCAGTGTGTGTGTCTGTGTGTGTGCGAGCAGCAACGAGCCTGTCAGCTTCTCGACCAATCAGAGCACAGTGGGCTCACAGGGAGAGGGGGCAGGAGCTCCAACAAGCCGTTTAGGACAGAGAGTGAATACACATACTTTACAGAGATGCTGTGTGAGAAACAACTGTGATTTTGGAAAATTTAACAATTTAAATCTATTCTAGTATACCTCAACAATGGAATTATTATCAGTAGAAATGGCCATGACATGGACCCTTTAAATTTATTTATTTATTTCAAAGGTGAAATTGTACCAATATACTCACGGACCACTAGGGGGCGCTCACGGACCACCAGTGGTCCGCGGACCACCACACTTTGCGTAACACTGCAATAGAGTGATTGAAAGCCGCTATAATCACAAAGCCAGTACTGGTAGCTGAACTGTGAGAGAATGTACCTTCTCCCTCCTGCAAAGCTTTCTGATCTCCGACAGCCTCTGGCACTAGTTTTGCATACGAGTGGTGCGGACAGCCATCAAACTTGGAGGTGTTAAAGTACACAGAACCGTTCGATTCATACCTGTAAACATCAGAAAGCCAAATAAATGTAACTAATCCATTAATAACTGACCATGCGGGTGTGATATGAATTGTAAACACATGTTTCTTCCTCACCCGTAACCGTTTGAGACCACCTTTTTCACAAAGTCCACGATCTCAGGCACGTATTCACTGACTCGAGTCAGAACGTCTGGAGGAAGAACCTGAGGGTCACACACGATTAATGCACAATAACCACAATATAACACAAATACATACTACATGGCCATAAATATTCCACTATTTGGACATTTCTTTGCTTCTACTTACGTTCAGGGCTTCCATGTCTTTATGGTAATCTCCCTCCCAATAGTTAGGCAGAATGGAGAAAATGGAATTCTCTGTGACTTGACTTCCAAACTGCGTATCCAGCCAATCAGAGAGCAAGTCCTTGGAGTTCTGCAGCAGCACCTAGGAAGAAAGAAAGAACGATTTAAAGTGTGGACATTAGTGTTTTTATATTAACTATTAATAAGTGTTGTTTATTTCGTTTTTCTCTTATTTAATACAGTATCTAGTAGTACCATTTTTGGTTGATTTTTTCCTGACATTGCTTTCACGCCATTAAAGAGGGAGTATAAATGATTAAATTGAAAGCAAATTACATGAGGATGAAATATCAAATGAGATACTTTTTATTTTCTTCAGTTAGAAGACAAGATAGCCTGGCCAATATACATTGTTGAGATAAGCAAATAAGAAACGTTTCACGTTCTCTGTCTCTCAAGTAAAGTAAATCACATGTGGATTTACAGTAAGTGCCATCAGTGAGCAGACTCCTCAGCCTTACCTCTGCCAGGGGCTGTACGACCTCCTGGGCTGCTTTGCCCTCCATGGCCGCCTGCAGGGGCTGCAGAGTGGCCGCGACAGCAGCGTCCAGCCTCTCCAGCATCTGCTTCTTATCGGGGTCTGTGGTCAGAGCCAAGTTAGCCTGAAAGGGCTGAAAATGAGCACACATAAAGAGTTAGGTCAAAACAATGACGCCCACAGGTCATCTACACTTTATAGGTAGAATTGTAAAATCATAGATTTGCACATTTTAGGCTTCAAGAGTTAAAGATATTCATGTCATTAGTAATCTGTAATGTCTCTGGTGGATCAAATCAAGTCTGACCAATTGCAACCATTTGTTTGAACCAGTCTCTGCTTCCCAAACAGTTGATCTGATATTCTTTACTACCCTGTTGGGAAATTGACAGGAAGTCAACAGTGCTTAGCTCCGGCGGCAGCAAAGAGGTTTGTAATTACACTTTGTTTGTTTCGTGAAACTTTTGAGCAAAGCATTGTGTGCTCACTTTCTTCTAATTAAAATTGATTAGATTTGAATATATGATTAAATTAGTAATTATGAGTCAACCAACAACAGTATGGAAGTGAATGCAGTTTGTGTCACTTAATCGTTCAAGTGCACCAGAACGTTTTAGTTGCCAAACATGATTAGTGATTCATAATAATCTTCAGTGATGTGATTTGTGCTTGATCCCTAAAGCAAAGAGCAAAGAGTCTTGTTGTATCAGCGCTCCCAGAGAGCGTGTTCTCACCCCTCTGGCGCTCAGGACGTCCTGCAGGATCTGAGCGGCGTGCGGCTGCTTCTCCGTGTACTGCTCCAGCAGGTGGTTCTGCCGGGCCCTCTTAATGATCTGAGAGAGACAGAGCCAACAATGGTCAACATCGAGACTCTACAACCTACTCATCATGGACTTAGGAAAACCTGTATGACAGTGCAATAGTAGACATTGAGCTGTTTCATTAAAAGTACATTTTTAATGAATCACCATGATGATACATAGAACATAATTACTACCCAATACAAATGTTGTTTTCACCTAATGTAGTTATATCGATAGTGACACATCCAGATTTAATACTTCAATACTAACACTCATCTACAATACAGATGCCATGATGTTATATGCAGATCCTTCAAAATAGATATATCGTTTTTAGATGAGGTCACAGTTAAAATTATCGGAAAATAAAAAATTGTTAAGAATATATTAGACTACACTGTAATGTACAAACAAAGGCTAATATATACATATATTATAAAAGTGTGCAAGTTGCATCTTTGGCACTCACATTTTAAAACACCGAAAACCACTATTTGTTTTATTTAAAGAGCAAAGAATGTGAGACTATTTATCGTATTTTAGAAATTAAAACTGCAAACACCCAAGAAGAACATTTTATATATTTGGCCAGACCTATAAAAATGATGTCAATTATTTTAATAAAAAATACTAAATAAAACCAGCAAGCTGTTATACTTCACACTCACTTTGTCATCTATGTCTGTGATGTTCATGCAGTAGAGGACGTCGTACTTAAAGTAGTCCTTCAGTATCCTTCGCAGAATATCAAATGATATGTAGGATCTGTACAGAGAGACGGATTAGAAAGTCAAATATTGTTACACCACAAAAACCTTAGCCGAATGAGAGTCATTTTGCACGTTTTCCCCTGTGATGTGTTTACCTGGCGTGTCCCATGTGTGAGGCATCGTACACTGTTGGCCCGCAGCTGTACCATGTGACCTTGTTCCCGCGCTGGGGGACAAACGGCTCCTACATCATAAAGTTAGTGAGATGATGGAAAAACAAAGAATAAACTGGATGTGATCTAAACACATCCTCAGGTAACAATCTGATTAGCTCCGTTCTTATAGCCTGTGGTGGTTTGACCGTTTTAAGATTTTTCATGATTGTATTTCAATGACTTTTTACTAATAACTACTTTAAAGTTTCTCCGCTGTCTTACATAAATCGATTTTGTATTATATATTTAGCTGCTAATCATTTTTGTTGAGTGTTTCACGAATACTTTTTACAACAAAGACATCACACATTATAAAAGGAAAGCAAACGTACGGAGTATAAAATGAAATGTAGGCTACAAACAAGAAGATTCATTTTTTTAAACACACAACTTGCAGTTATGCGAGTATTTTTGATGGACTCAAACAAAATGCAAGGCAGTTTCTTGTTATAAATACAGTACATGCTCCTTATAACCCTATAAGGATCTATATTTTTCCGTTTATACACAGACAGTTTCACTTTGTAAATGTCCATCACACATATGTCTTTTCACAAATAACCCAAGGACAGTCCTTTTTTATGTTTTGCCCCCCCCCCCCCCCCCCCCCCCCCACACCTTTGCTCTGGTCAGGCTGTTGTAGAGCCTCAGATGGGGGACATCTGTTCCTGCTGGTGGAGACCAAGGGGGCTGAACCCGCTTTCCTTTCGCTGAAATCAAGAAAGAAACAATTATTAGAAATGGCAAAATGCAAACAAAATATGTATTTGTCCTTAAAAAATACATCCGATAATAATTTAAGTCAGACACACAGAGCAAACATAGTCAATTAAAAAGATTTGCTTGATAACTTTGCAACAAGTTTTTCCCAAATTCAAATGTCATGGGTGTGATTAAATTGTGTTTTACCTGCATGAATCTATAAACTATTCTGAATGTAAAACGATCTTGAAATGATTGTGCAGCTGATGTAAAGCATTAAAGACTTCTTCTACTGTAGTGATGAATATGTGTTCCCTCATCAAGTGCAATTCTTTCATCATGATGCTAATGTGCTTCTTCATCTACAAACAGCACCATTTTAGAAGTGGACTAAGAGTGAAACTGAAATGGAAAGGATACCCTTCGAACAAACTAAATGCATCTTCTCCATCTAGCATGACTAATTAAAGGCTTAGACAGAGAGTGAAAGCAATTCAGAAGAGAACACACTCTAAGAATAGATGCACACAAAGTGACAGCTGGAGGAACAAGCAAAAATAAAATTAGATAACAGACATTTTGCAAGGATGATCTTGAATGACAATTTGCTCCAGAAACGTTAAAAAAACGTTGTTGAGAACTACAGCAAAAAGGCGGCAAAATGGAGGAGTTAAACCCAAAAGTGAAGGATTATCTTTTCCGCAGAGCAATGCAGCCATATATATGAGGCAATGATTGTATTTGTTAAAGTTGCTCTAACTAGAAGAAGAAAAAGCTGTCAAAGCCACAGAGAGCATGCCGAGTCAGCCAGCAGGGAACGGCACACATCTAATGTTTTTAAAAAACACGCCACCCTGAGATAAATGTTATCTAATACACTGTAAATGTCTCACTTCTGTGTCAGATCACCTTTGAGTAGGTGTCTGTAGGCACATGAGAGAGGATTGTTCCAGCTGCTGACGTTTTGTTTGAACAATGATAGACTAACTCTCACCTGCACGCAGCTACAGGCTCTGTCCGTTAGGCAGGCCCTATTATGCTTTTGGGGTTTCCCCTTTCCTATAGTGTGTTATAGGTTTCTGTGCATGTAAATGGTTGTCAAAAGTTACAATCCAGGGAGAGTTTCTTTACGACCACTCCCCCCCCCTACCTGAAACGCCTCCATTGGACTCCTTTGTTTACTTCAGGAACATTGTGACATCATTATGTAACACTTGCGCTTCTATTGGCTAGCGATCCAACACATTGTACTTGATTGACTAAGGAGCGGGACATCTCTAAGTGGTTGACCAATCACAACAGAGCCGGCCAGCTAACCAATCAGAGCAGACTGGGCTCTGGTTTCAGACAGAGGGTGAAAAGAGGTTCTGCAGCACAGGCAGTGTGAGAAACAGTAAGAGCTTTTTGAACATTAAAGCATGGAGACATGTCACAGTAGAGGCACAAATATAAACCTGAAGATTAACATAATATGTCCTCTTTAATTCAGTTTTTGAATCTATTGATTGTACTTATTAAAAACTTGAATAGCCTACTTTTTAATAAAATATAAATCAACATGCCTTGATGATGTCATTTTTTATATAGCCTATAGAAACGGCACCAAAGGAAACACTGCACGACATGCTGGATGCTACTGTGAGGAGTGCAAAACTGGAAATGCAAACTGTTGCTGGGGTCATGCATGTTTTCAGGGCTTTTACTAAGGTGTGAGACTTCCCTGCCTTGGGGACCTCAGGCTACTTCAGGGGCCACGTCTAAGCTGGATCATGCCTCTCTACTCACTGCTGCTCTCAGGAAGGAGGTCCAGCTGCAGGGCTGCTATGTGTCTGTACCAGCGCAGAGCGTGGACATGGTGCGGGTCTGGGGGCCTGTGAAGGAGATTAAAGGCTTTCTGGTCGGCCTGGGAGGGGCAGAACCCCGCCAGGTAGCTGCGTGAGGTGAGGTAGTCATTCAGGGCCGCTGCCAGCGCGGCCTCCTCATTTATCTGTAGCAAGGGGCCATACTCAAAGGCTGCAGAAACAAGAGGGCAAATATTCGCAAAGGATTACCGACCAGGCTGCAGCAGCCGGAGGGAAAACTCTAAACAACAGCAGCACACCACCAAGCCAACTATAAAAAACGAAACAGAAATCATACTGATGACAACTGGCACTAACTCCTGATGTCACAAAAAACCGACTGGCACATATTTTGCCTTTGAGTGAGTCTAAAACCCAGGGCTGCAAAATGTGGAAAACAATAACTTATTGAGATCATTTTAACTGATATTGGAGGCAATGATTGTATTTGTGTCATTCATCTCCTTTACATTGAAAAACATACTATTATCATGGTAGGATTTTTCAAAGAGGATATGTACCAAAGGGGGGGCGCGGGGCTCCGTTGGCGGGGCGCAGCACCCCTCCAAGACAATGATAGGGGAAACACTGCCTCCTATACATAATGGAACATGAAAGCTACAGGATAAAATTACTCTAAATACATGATAATAAAGTCATATAAAAGTAACTCAGCTATCCCTCCTAAAATATCAACTTTCTTCATTCATGTACAGACAGAAGAACAAAGTATTTTCCGTCTGAACAAAATGCACAAATCCCAGAAATGACCAACGACTAAGAGTGAAGTTGACTGGATATCAAAACACAGTAGGTGTGAGACCCAATGGATCAAATTGAAACTGAAAAAGGAAACCAAGTAAAAAAACAAACACCAAGAAGGCTTCTCAATTCTCTAATTTCCCCTCCTCGACTCCCCGGTCCTCCGGTAGTGACCCGGAAATGGATTTCATGTTGAAGGACATCTAATTTCTCTAAATGCACTTTGAGGATCGAGGATCGAGCATCGAGGAGGCTCTCTGGAGGAGCTATAATCGAGGATACACTGATGGGTCCTCCACGGCTCCTCCGCGAATGTATTTCCGGCAACAGAGATGTTTCAAAGAGTCGTGACGCACGGCCAGACTTATCTCAGCCAATGACAGCTCTGCATGCATCCCCTGGATATTATTTTATTAACTGCTTTCATCGCAACGAACGCGATGTTTCCAGAGAGAACAGCTGTGAGGTCCGTGCAGAAAGCAGAGCAGTGTTTATAATATATATCACTCAGTATAACAGGCCTACTGTCTTTATTTGCTTTAGTTTAGTAGATGGGGGGATATATCCAGTCTATGATAGTGTTACGTTATTATGAGAGTGCTCTCATACTTGTTTGATTCTGAAATTGGATATATTCATATGAATATATGTGTGTGTTTGTGTGTGTGTGTGTCCCCGAATTTGTAGCCTGTTATTGTCTCATTATACCGCACTGTGAATGAATCAAAAGTAAATATATGAGTCATCATGAACACATCTGTCCATCAGACAGAGGGCTGCTGTGCCTCCTGTCATCATTAATGGACGTCTCTTTAAAATAACCGCTCAGAGGAGAGGAGTTCTCATTTCTCTAACCGCCTGCTGCTTCCCCTCCTCTCTCCTCGGTTCCCCTCCTCTGCTCCTCCGCTCGCATCTCCTGTGGGCGGGACTAAGACACGAGGATAGGAGTCGAGGAGGGGAGTCGAGGAGGGGAAATTAGAGAATTGAGAAGCCTTCCAGGTATGGATGCACACAAAGTGACAGCTGGAAGAAGCTAAACACAAAAAAGGGCTTGGTGTACTTGAATTCTGAGCTTCTGAACTGTACTCTAAAACTCTAAAATATTAATAAATGTGGTTCTTAGGAAGCTTTCAACCCATTAACAAAAAAGTGGTGACTTTTAACAGTTCTGAATTACAGTCATGCATTACATTTTATTATTATTGTGAAGATTGATTCCAAGAGGGTCTCAGGCCCTTTAACACCTGATCTTGAATAGATATGAATATATGTACAATTGTCAAACAGAAATGTAACAGATGGAACTAGATGATGCAAGAGCAAATGTGAAAGTAAAAACAAACAAATTAAGAATTAAACAAACTGTCCCAAAAAGGTAGACTGATTTTAAGTAAACATTTCGATGAACATCTCTCAGTATGAAGTTATAACTGTAAAGAAGAGCAACTCATCAAATGATGTAAATAATATTGCACTTCTGACTAATTTAACCGGATGTTGCAACGGCACATAGTAACAAGGAATACTCATTAATGATATTAAAATATAATATTACTTATTATAATAAATGTAATAATTCTAGTTATTCCAGGTCTCAGGACATTTGCCAATTGAACCCATTTTCAAATGTATAAATGAGTGAAATCAAGTAACATTGTCAAACCGAAACACAAACCAAATGATGCAACAGAGCACAACTGAAAGTAAAAACCATACAAATAAATAAACCTTTTACAATTTAAAACCAAACAAAACCAAAACCACAAAACCTATAACATCATTAATACTTATTTTTATAAATAAAATGCTGATGAAAAAGGGATCAAAAATAACATCTGGCCTGATGTGAAAACAACCGTTTTGCTTACTATTGTAAACGAAATAAAGTGTCTTTAATTTGGCCATATTGTGGTAATATGAGCCTATTGTGCCCTGTTGCACTTTTTAATATTACACTAGAAACATAGACCTGGAATACCTTGAAATGCTCAGCTCTAACGCATTTCGATTAGTCTAATAACGTCCCATATTCTTTTACAGAACACGTCACACCAAACACTATTGAAAACATTGCACCAATTAAACATAAAGTATTTCAGTCGTTTAACATAATACTGCTGTATGGAGTATGTATTTATTACATATTAGCTTATTTGCTGTAACAGCTAGTCAAAACACATTCAATTGTGCTGTCACGGCCCTCTTACATATTTCCAACTAACGCGTCTAAAAGCAGAAATAAACCTTTACAGTACCTGGCTCTCCTGAGGTCGACATATCCACAGTGCTGGATGGTTGGATGCTGATGCAACAATAACGTGTCCGGAAGAACAAGAACCGCGCACTATATGCTAACGGTAGGAACCGGAACCAGTGTGTTAGACCTGGGAGCGGGGGGACGCTAGTGGCTGACGGTTCTCCCGGGCGGAAGTTAGTTTTGTTTTCAAGAAGTCGTATGTTTTTCAAACTAGCTCCTTAACAGCTGGTATTTTATGAACATGGCGGCTACATGAAGAGTTTATATGTTAGTGTAGAGTAAGTATAAGCTGAAATGTCTCCTCTTAAAGAGTACGTGGATAAAGTAACTCGTGTTTATGAGCGGTACATTGAGTATGTGAAGAGAAACCCCTCCGCCGCCACACAGGTGGAGGGGACGGTGCGGACCCTCTCATACCTGATCGCAGGTCAGTGACACAGCTTTTACTCAGATTAATCATATATTAAAACATTGTAACACTGTGTGTGGGTTTAACTCCACCTCTAACTTATGTTAACTTAAACTTGGGTTCCAGACCAGATATTAGTTTCATTATAACTTAAAACCATGACACTAGCTGCTTATGCTGCACATAAAGATTCTGGATTTAATGTTTTCCTCATATAATAAATGACAACATGTCACACATTTTGTCTTGCATGCATTTTATTTAGGTTGTCATTGGTCCTTAATAATAAAATATACATATTTGTTCACAAACCTGTGTACATAAAGTCTTGTTTATTCATTAGTTGTGTTCCTCCTGCTTCGTTGTGCTTGCTCTTGTGTCTATTTCTGTGTAAGCTAAAACTTGGCCAATAAACTGTATTATTTTTCTTACCTTTTTTTTCAGGGCGATTCACAGATTCCCATTTAATATCTGAACTAGGTAAGTAAAAGTCAAGGTTCAATAATAAGCTTCAAGGTCAGTTGGCATGTAAGATAAGATAGGACTTCATTCTTCCTGAGGCATATAACTGTTTAGCAGTTGCATTACAAACAGTATGACCATAACATTTAAACTGGTAAACAGTAGGGGTCAATCTAGTTGCATATAGATATTTACATACAATATCAAGTATGAGTTAGTGTAAGGGTAAATGTTAATACTGAAAGTTGATGATTTTGTCCATGATATTGCCCTTAACGCTCCATAAATCAGTTGTAAAGAGTTGACTTAATAATTAAATAATCTGGTGCAATTATACAGAAGCTGCTGTACAGAAATCCCAGAAATATATATATTTATACAAGGCAAATCATAACATACATGTCTTATACATTTATAGTTTTACACCAGACAAGCAAGTCAAGTTTATTTTTATAACAAATTTCAAACACAAAGGCAAATCTCAGGATTTTAGATAGAGGGTCTCATGATATTTGGTGCTTTGACATGAGAGAAACGAAGTGTAATTGTCAAATAGAAACTTAACAGATCAAACTAGATGATGCAAGTAAAACTGAAAGTAAAAACAAACATACTAACAATACGTCTTGTACAGTTTAAATGTTTAATACACTCATATCCTACACATGATTGGGCATAATATCCCGTTTATCACAACAAGAAAGACATATCTTAAGTATAATCTTAATGGCGTGTCATGTGAACTTTAGAAATTAGTCGATTTTCAAATGATGTAATATTGCACACATCTGACTAAAGCAAGACGTTTTCTTCTTTCAGCAAAGATGATGCATGCTTTGAAAACAACAATAATACAATTGACAGCATTATTATTATTATTATTATTTATTTTGTATATAGACGAGTGAAATATATTGAAAATGTCAAAATGAAACTTACCAGACAAAACTAGATGATGCAAAGGAGCAAAACTGAAAGTAAAAATGAATGATAAGAACTAAACTTACATAGGTTAACATAAACTAATAATAGATACATAATTAATCAACAGAAAACTGTTTTCATAATCGCAAAAAAAAAAAAAAGTGAATTACCAAGCAAAGTATCATCTTCAAGCTTCCTAAATGGTTGCTGTTCATGCATTATTGAATATATGTATTGCCTGATCTCTCCTCATGTCTTTTATTTTTCAGTGTACTCTGCCTCCAACATGCTGGTGTTGTTCAATGACAGTATTCTGCGCAAAGGGCTGAGATGTTCCCTCCCTGTGGTGAGCACTGCTGGATAGATTTACCTCTCACTTCATTCACAGAAGAAGAAATGCCTTTAAAGAGACACAGACACTGGTAGCGTTCATACAGGCCAGGGATTTGATACACGCCGGGCTCAGTCTGTACTATACGAAGATAAACAAGAAAGAAAAATGGCTACAGAGCGGCCGATGTACCAAGATAGTGCTGGATCAAAAATAAATACCAGTTTGACTTAATTCAGAGCAAAATAAAGCTAATGAACAATCACAAAAAAACGTGAAAGAACACCAGAAAAAAGATTGCGTATTCCTGCAGGTTTTGCTAATCATTTATCCAAAAAGCTGACCAAACATTGTGAGGTAATGATTTATCCAGAGTTCTCTTAACCTGATTATACAACATCAATCAAAGCGGTATTGCCAAATCTCTTCCAGTGGATACATTTCTGCCGCTGCACGGTTCCTACCATGATATTATCCAATCCTGCTGAAAAACGTGCTCAACATTTACAACTTGTTTCCATTTTGTATAGCTTTTGCATTTCAAACAATCTAACCTATCATCCAGCTCAGAAAATACATAAAGACTGCTTCATTCATCTGTGGGTTTAGCTAGTATTGAAAAATGTGCAGTTGAATATTCAATGATCTGTAATCTGTTAGTTAATTGGTTTCTGGGGGGTAGTGGCAAAAGGGAGGGTGGTAGTGGATTGGAGGCAGCATTGAAAGAAGTTCATCCTCATTTATAGTTTCTTCTTTATTTATGGATTGTCATTTTGGATAATGAATGAGTGTCTGAGGTATCACTCACTTGTCATCCAGAGCCCAGTCTGCTCTGATTGGTTAGCTGGCTGGCTGGCTCTGTTGTGGTCAAACGCTTGGAGATGTCCCACCCCTTAGCCTATCAAATACAATGTGTTGGAGTGCTAGCCAATAGAAGCGCGAGTGTTACAAAGTGATGTCACTATGTTATTGAAGTAAACAAAGGAGTCCAATGGAGGCCTTTCAGGCAGGGGCTCGTAGAGAAACTCCCTCTGGATGTTAGCCTTTGCAGATCATTGACATGCACACAAACCCATAGAACACACTACAGGATAGGGAACAGCCAAAAAAGCATAAGTGGAAAACTTGTAAAAATAAATAAATTAAAGTATCTGAAGAAAGAAAAACATCAGTGTGACTGCCTTGTTATGGGTTTATAATAAAGCAACAGGCGACTTTGAATAAGATGCTATGCTGTTCCTGTGCTGCAGGTGAAAGTTCTGAGCACTGTTCCTCTGTCTCTCCAGCCCCTCTCTCAGCAGAGGCTGCTCACCTGGCTCTCGGTGATGGAGCATGTGGAGGTCTTCCTGGAGATGGGATCCTGCAGGCTGTGGGGGGACGCAGGCCGCTGGCTGGTGATCGGTCTCATTCAGATATTCAAGTAAGCTTCCCTCCTCTTGAAGTAGTATCTCTTTTTTTAACATGAGAAGAAAAACGCATATATAAAATGACAAATTCAATATACCCTACACATCTAAGCTAAGTGTGTCTGTCGTTTAACTTTGACACACTCGGGGCCCATAAGCCTGCAGGAGTGCACTGCATTTTTTTACTTTAATCCTTCCTCTGAACATCAAGTTACTTTAAAATCTTGAACACCCACTTTTGAAATGTATCTTCCACATACCCTCTAGCTGCTGCCCTGTCATTTTAGTCTCTCCTGTATGGTAATTCCTCTTACTACCAAAGGAGGGAGACAAAGTTCCACACTTCACTTCCAACTTTTAGTCAATCATTTGGTTCTTTACTATTTCGAAATCTCATTGCCCCCATGCTCAAAGCAGCTCCATAAAGACATAGCATCCCCAGTTTGGTGTTGAAGCGATACTGGCCTGCACAGAGCTCTGACCTCAACCCCATCCCACACCCGTAAGATAACCTACACCACACATCCAGACCCTACATCAACCATACTCCTGTGTCTGAATGGGTGCCAAGTTTAACCATCTGTTTGAAAGCCTAGTTCTGGGCAGAACTGTTTCATACCGAATACCGTGAACTTTATACCGTATGATATTAATTTTTCCTATACCACAATACCATTAAAAATGTTGGGAAGGGCGATCGAGCAGCATGCTGGGGTTCAGCACCAAGCCTAGTAGCATTAGCATAACATGTGAAGCTGAATGTAAAGATGGAAACTGAAGAAAATGAGACTGGAGATGGAGATACATGTATGACAGAACTTGTGTCGAGGAGAGGAGCTGTGTCTGCCGTTTGGAGGTTTATTGGATTAAAAAAAAATCTGGCATGGATCAAACTAACATTTATTGCAAATGTTGTCCAACTAAAATTCTTGCCCAAGGAGGTAACACAAGTGATTTACTCCACCACCTCAACAGAAAGCACTTATTGGAGTACGAAGAATGTATGGTAATACGATCTGTTTCAACAAGCAACGCTGATGAAATGTCTAAAGTCGAGTCAAGCGTCGCTTGAAGACACATTCGTCAGAGGGACTGCCTATGATAGGAAAAACATATAAATAGATTGATAGATGTATACTTTTTTGATCCCAATTTGGGTAAATTCTTTCGTTACAAAAGCAGCAGTATGTTCAGACATTACAAATACTTTTTAAAAAAGAAGAAAGTGGAATAGAGAAAATAACAATTCCAAAAAAATATTATATCAAATGTAAATGTAAATACATTTCCAATCATTGAAAAATAGATAAATACCGATATAAACCGTGATACCTTTATCATTTTTTTTCATTGAACAAATAATTAAATGGGTATCCACTTACCGGTACTTTCTGCAATGTAGAGTATAACCAAAAAATAAAATGTTTATTAAGAAAAGAGTATACTCCAATTTAAAGTGTGTACTATGTTTGATATAATTAATCTCACATTGATTTCCAGGGCCATTTTTCGCCTTGTGCTTCTTCTGTGGTACAAATCTGGCATCCAGACTTCACCTCCCATAATGCCCGTTGACAGAGCAGCAGAATACATCGGGGAAGGTCAGTATCCTCTCTAACTCACAACTAGTACTCATGTTTTTGCTTGATATTTAACAAGAAATTGTATTTTTCATTCTTAGTAATAGGCAAACAGAGAAAACTAACTTTTTACATGGTTATTATTGTCATTGTCAACATGACGTTAGCCTTTTTAGCATGGAACAACAGAGATGCTAGCATGGCGGTAGACCCACAAATATATTTAATCACACAGTCTGTTGCTCCTAACATGTCTCAGGACAAATAGAGTCTAACAAAGTTGTCACCTCTGACAGCATCTTGAGAAAAAAAGCAAGCTTCTGTCTGAGGTGACAGCTTGTTTGAGTGTTTAATTACACAGAGAGTAATTCAAGCTGCAAGTTTCAACTGCAACAAGCAGTTTTTCCCAACATAAAAGTAAAAGAATATACTGTTCCCAGCACCAAACAGCAGGTAGACACAGTTAGAGACAAGCTGCTGAACACAGTAGAGCATTCAGCAGTCCGATAGCAGGAGTTGGTGGAGACCAAAACCGAGTATAAAGGAGAAGACACAATGTGGTGCTCTGTGGAAATACTCAAGGCAAATAACAATTCCATATGGTCATATGTGAGTTCTTACAGATTGTTCCATTGTGTCAAAAATAAAAAAATCAAACATTGCATTGAAAAAGCTATGTGTGTATAAGGAGTCAATTAAATTGGACTGTTTCTTCTTTTTTTTCACAGATGAGGCTAACGGGGAGCAACAAGAAGAAGACACCTGCTACGTGGGCCAGAGGTCAGGACGGGTCATCAGGCCCCTCGGCAGCAGTGAGTTACATATTGAATGGAAATACAATCTTCTTAAGTTTGACAAAACTGTCAAATTAGTGGAGTTTTAGCCTTTAAGCAACCGTGTGACTGAGTGGTGGTGACAGTTGGTCTCTCCTTTTACTCAGGAGGTAACTTATGAACTACTCGACATGAAGTGATCATACTTAAAGATCATACCCACTCAAGGTCCCATATAGTTACATACAGTTAGAGAGCTGACACCTTTGAAGAATGTTAAACTTGTGTGGGGTTTGGAAAAGAAACATGGCCTTAATGTTAACAGACAGAGAGCAGTCAAAGTTCAGCGTTCTGCCTTACGTAAACCTTACCCTACCATTTTAGCCTTTGCAGACCATTTACTTGCACGCAAACCTATATAACACTGCAGGAAAGGGAAACCCCAAAAAGCATAATAGAGCCCCTTTAAAATGTTTTTGGGGGGTAAATAAAATGTGTACTGTTACTTAAAGCAGCTATAATAAATACAGTGTGTAATTGTTTCGGAGTTCTGAGTCAAAACTTCTCGTTAGCATCGTTTTGAGGCCGCTGGTTCAATCTCTGCAGTCGCCTCAACCTTATTTTCAGGTGCTACGGCAGGCAGTTTCTAGCTAAAAAGTCAAAAGCAGCTAACGTAACAGGAAATATCCTCAGGAGTTGGTAGAGACCAAAAGGAGAGATAAAAAGTAAGTGGCTATTGAGCAGCTTTTCATCAATGCTTATGTTCATGTTCTGCTGCGCGTGGTAACAGGCAACTGTTAACTAACACATTTGGCAACAACTTGTAAAGTTTGTTGCAGGTATGAAGTTTTTATTACCGTAATTTTCGGACTATAAGCCGCGCCTTTTTTCCCATTTTTCGACCCTGCGGCTTATATAACGGTGCGGCTAATCTATGGATTTTTACAGCTAACGGCCACTAGGGGACCTCCTAAATCTATGGATTTTACAGGTTACAGTCCACCACCTTTAACTCTGGGCTCTATGGCCAGTCCGCGCCCCCCACCTTTAAGCGGCGGGCTCCAGCAGGAAAAGCTGGAGGCCGGAAAAGAGTGAGACAGGTAGCGCGCAAAAGTAAAAGTGGAACCGAGAGTGGTACGAGAGACAGAACGAGAGCAAGACAGACAGACATTAAGAGAGCGAGACAGTTTGTCCCCGTACCACTGGTTGAAAACCACTGCTGTAGATCACTGCCGGTACGTGCGCTGGGAGCGCACCGTTTAAGTTTGAAAGTTGAAAAGTTTGTGTGTCTGAAACGCTATGTGATACAGTACAGTTTACACAGCACAGTACATGTTCTGTAGCTACTATTGCACTAAATGGTAACACTTGAATACGTTATGCAAATATGCAACTTGTTTGTTGAAATGTTAATAAATGGGAGCTTCCTCAAACAGCCATCTCTTTCCCGACAATCCCCTGTGTGCACGAACCCTTACATATGGTCATTAAACATTAAAACACCTGCGGCTTACAGTCCAGTGCGGCGTATATATGTACACATCATTCAATTTAGCTGCTGCGGCTTATATTCAGGTGCGCCTTATAGTCCCAAAATTACGGTACATTATTTTTATCTTAAGATGTTTCAATCACTTCTTTTGAATTGGTCTTCCTTTTCACAGGTGTTAACAATAGAAGTGATGATGACTTGAATAGAAACTGTAAAAAGGCCTGTTAAAGTTTTCAAAAGATGATATATTTATGTTGCTAACAGTCAGGTAGAGCAGCATGACATGGGGCAGGAAGATGACCGTGTTCAAAAGGAATGTTTGAGTAGATGTATTGACGTTTCACTGACACATTCCTCCTCCGTCTGCTCTGGGGTGTTCAGCTCCCTCCCTGCAGGCGCGGCTGTGGGGAGCCCCGGGTCAGAGTAAGAGGACGAGCGGCTCCAACGTGGAGAAGCTCCACGCCACACCTCTGGGTCTTCAGGAGACCCTCGCAGAGGCCGTGTACATCGGACGGCCTCTCGTACACTGTATCCTTCCATATCGTCACTCCAGCTGTATTAAGATTCATCACATCATTTTTCAATTCCTGAAGATATATCAAAAATGCTATCAGTTTGTTTTAGGTATCTTGCAACAAATAAGCACCAGAGACCCCAAAAAGATGACTTGAAGCCTTCTTTTCAGATGTCAATAATAGTTATGACTTTTTTTTATTTAAAGCAATCTGTTACATGCAGAAATGCATCTTTTATATATTCAATGTCACCCAAATTCAGGAGGTGGGGAAACATCTGTTATCCTCCTTGGGGACAACAGCAACTACTGTTCAGCCAAAACTAACTGATAATACTGTAAGTTAGTCCATCATATTATATCTATATAAATTCATAAACCACATTTTAATGAATAAAACAAATCAGAAAGCACCTAAATTAGAAATGAACATCAAAAGGTTCTTCAGCTGTAGACATGAAAACTTAACAGCCATCTTTTAATATATATTTGACCTACCAAATAATTTTTCTAACTAAGTTTATCGTTACTATTTCTATCAATATTGTAATTTCTCAAATGAACTTCTGTGTATTTGGAGAAGTGCACGGACTTAGGACTGTCCTGCATTCATAGTGATGACCTCTAGATGGCAAACTGTTGCTGTATGAGCAGCGAGAATAAAAGCAGATATAAAAGCTTTAAGATGCCAAAAACAAAACTAATGTTTGAACTACGCTGAAAAACCTGAACCGTTGACTTTAATTAAATGTATTATGTCAACACATTTCACATACCTCTATTAGGTTAGTTAAAAGCAATACTATTAAGTTGAAACTAATATTTTTTTATTTAAGCGTAATATTATTGCTTTCAACTAACCTAATACAGTTTTGTGAAATCCGTCGACATAATACATTTAATTAAAATCAACGTTTCCTTTTTGTTCAGTGTAGAGAGCTTTTGTTGAAGTGTTTGTCCTTAAAGCCGGCCCAGTGCTCTGCCTGGGACTCTGTGGGAAACAGTCCTGGAAGCCCTGGCTCATCTCTGGAGTCCTCGAGCTCTCCAGGTGAGCATGCTCCTTATCTGCTAAATGTATTTACCGATTCACATCTAATACAAATATTACATTTACATTCAAGGCCGGATCTGTAACTACTTAACACAACATGTAGATTACTAATTATCTTCATATGTTTAGAAAGAAATACATATTGTCATCTTGAAACAAAAACAATTAAAGTTTTAGGAATTATAATTTGTATTGTTAGATAAACACAAGTGGGCAAAACTATGGCAGTGTTTTTTGCAATTTATTTAGCAATTTAAAAAAAAAAATGATTACCACTATGTCGACATAATGTTTTGCCCACGGATCAAAACCTTTCTAAATGACTGAACCAACACAAAGCCCTTAAATAGGATCTGCTGCTGTGGGTATGTCTCTGTTTGTTTAAGATGTCTGTCACTCTTGATGAGTACAAGCTATGAAAACACAAAGCGGAGATAAGACATCCAGCAACCGATTATTATCTGTTGTGCCTTTACGAGAACAAAGTTCAAGAAGTTATTCCAGTTATTTGTGCCTCTCTTTTCAGTTTCGCTGTGCTCAGTGAAAGAAAATGTCAAAATCGATGGGAGAAGGCGGAGATGAGGAGAAGGACATTCCTTCTGCTCTACTACCTGCTGCGATCACCCTTCTACGACAAGTTCTCTGAGTGAGTATGTCTGGATGTCAGGATAGCATCCAGACGATCAAGCATCCAACAGAAAAACAAAGTGTTTGGGCACTAGCCAATAGAAAAGCGAGTGTTATGTAGTGATGTCACAGAAGTGAACAAAGGAGTCAAGTAAAGATACAACCCCCAAAAACATAATGGGGCTCTGAAAGGAACTATACTGTGTGGAGTGGTGGGTCACTGAACATCCCAGCTGGCCGTTTAACCTTTTATTTCACAATCCGGTGATTTGGTGGCAGTTAAAGCACGAGTGACGAATGCGGATGATTTGATCTAAATAAAAGAATATTGCCAGTCTTATCATAAAGGCAAAAAGAAGAATTCTAAATAAGGTTGACTATGTCACTTAGATCATGTAATGCATCCACAGGAACGTATGTTCAAAACAAAAGGAATCTAGCAGGTTGATAAAGACTAACTCTTAATGTAAACATTTCATATCAAATAGTAACAAACTATTGGGAATGCCATGTGCCACTCAGTCCTTTGTCCGGCAGTCTCTGGAGGGGGGGAAGGGGGCGGAGTTTTGTAGGCTTTGGAAGGGGCGTGGTCTGCACTTGATTGACACTAGTGATTCAGGCAGAGAGGAGATTTGGGATTTCTAACAGGCTATTTAAAGATATTCAGTTTACTCGTTCATATGAAATCCTTACATTTTAGAATTCGACACCAGATCTGCTTTGAAAGGATTACAAAAAAAAGATTATACTGCAATACATTTATCAGCCAAAGAATCGATTCATTGTTCCTCTCCTATGTGAAATACACCATTTGCAAGAATCACTCGAATATTTGTAAAATAGTAGGAAACACCAATAGAATTGTTTTGATTTTGTTTGAACCACAAAGTGTTTTAACAGCTGTATGTTTGTTTAGGGAAAAGATTCTCTTCCTGCTCAGACTTCTGGCTGACAATGTTCCAGGGATAGGCCTAATTGCACGTAAGTACTGTATTCATACCTGAGAGTCTAACATTCATAGCTCGTGAAAACAATAACAACATGTTGTTTTGATAACAACATCCTTATTATCTTAGCACAGTCTATCCCTTGTGACCGGGTGGTTTGGTCTGGTTGGATTAACAGTGCTACTTAGCAACATACCTTCATCAAAGTGTTGACAGGCTGTTACAAAAGGGAGAATGGTGTGAGAACTGTGAAGTGAAAGGATCAGTGATCATAGATATCACATGTTATGCAAATCCATCCAAAAGTTGTTGAGATATTTAACAAAAAAACCAAAAGGTCAACTTCTGGGTGGCGCTGGATGAAAAGTCAGTGGGATTTATCCCCTGAGGACCATGAGTATCTGCACCCACATGAATAATAATCCATCTCTTAGTGTTGGATATATTTCCGTATTGCCCAAAGTGGTGAATCAACGTAACCCTGAGCCATTTTGAAGGACTTAAAAAGACTAAAGCTCCCATGAGAGTGACGCAGTTGTGGCAGGACCAACACCTGCGTCAGCAAAGTTTATTTTCTTCTTTTACAACCCACCTTTTTATTCATTTGTTTTATTGGCAATATCGTTTTCATTTAGAATGTAGTTCATTTCAGTTTTACTTCAACTCTCTATGACCCTACTGGCTGTTCAGCAGTTACATAATATCTTGGCAACTTATTAACAGTAACAACAACAACCACAGAGTATTTCGTAGCAGCTGATTACATTTATAAAAATGTGCCCCTTTTCTTTTAGCAGCACCATTCAGTTTGAATGATATTCCTCTCTTTTATCCCATTCACAGCTCATAACATAAAGGCAAGGAAGTATTCAGATACTTAGCTTCAGTAAAAACACCACACTGTTAAGAGTACTACAAGTACAAGTCCTGCATTGGAAATGTTACTTTAGTTATCGCAAGAAAGTATTCTCAGCTAAATGTAAATTATTCAACGTAAAAGTAACAAATAACACAATTCTAAAAGCTAGTTTAATTTATAACAACATATTCTGTTTTATAAACTGTTTTCAGGCAGAAATATTTAATTGTAAAGTATCTAGTGGCTAAAGCTGTAAGATAAATGTAGTAGATTAAAAAGTATAATATTTCTCTTTGAATATGAAAGCGTGTAATACTTGAGTAAATGTACTCAGTTACTTTACACCACTGCATATTGTTGCTTGTTTTGATCCTGTTTGTGTGTCCAGGGCCTCTGATGGATTACCTCCCCTCCTGGCAGAAGATCTACTTCTACAACTGGGGATAAACCCCCATGGATGTGTTCGGAACTTTATCATTCGCAAGTCGACGAGGGCAACAATGAGAACGGAACGGTCCGGCCCAGGAACCGGCGCTTGCTACCATTTCCCCACAAATCAGATGAAATGATGTGGAGATAATTACCACTTTCCCCTGACAGCGAGGACCCTCCTTATTCCTGGTTACTTAAGAAATAAGTCCTACATGTTTTACTACCTTGTTTCTGACGGAACAAAGCACTGGTTTGATGAATACTTAAAAAGCTAAATGTTGGAGGACTCCATTCTTTGGGTAGGTGATGATTCATGGGAGTGTCACTACTGTGAAAACGACATGTCAAACCCAGCACATACATCTTGATTGACAGTCTCTTTTCCACCAGCAAGCTGGCAGGAAAGAGTTGTACAACACCAGATAAAACATCATGACAACTTGTAAGACAGCACAAACAGGTTTGAGGCTGGGGGTGTGAGGGAGAAAGAGTCCAACATGAGAAGAATCCAGATGTTTTAAATCTTTATTAACATACTGAATACGTATCTTTTTGTAGTCTACAAATAAATAGTAGAATGTTTCATCCTTTCAGTCCACATTTGTTTTTTGGAGTTTAATCACAGGTCGGAACGTACACAAGCATGGCCACGCTAGGAAAAAAATTACACTGATCCATCAAAGAGCTTTTCAAACTGGTTCCTCGGCTACAGTTCTTTTAATAACTTGTTGAATGTCAAGTCTGCCTGCCGGGGGGATGAAGTTGTTTAGCCTTGAGGTTAACTGCATTTCAATAAGATGTCAGTGGGTGTTTATCTGCCAAATAAGGCATGGTTTTGTCTCTACATCCTGAATGTCAAATGCATTTTTATTTTTCATAGGTCCAAAACGGATCAGCTAATGTAGAAGATGTAAGCCTTTCAAAAATAAAGGTTAAAGTGAGAAGAAGGCAGACATGTCAGAATGTTTCAGTTAAGGTACATTAGGGCAGACTTCAGATTCAACTTTAAACAAGTTCCAGGTCTTAAAATGATATCAGTGTTTCATGACTTTACCTCTTATCTACATACTTTAAATGAGACTTATTTGTTGTACCATTACTGATTGGGTTTCATCTCCTCTAATCCCCCGGGCACGGCCTCTTATTTTGGTTGGAACACGATGTATTGGTCACAAGGTATTCAAAGTATAGATACTAAATAACCATATAGTCTACTTTCCAGATCATTGAGTCCTGTTGTGAACCCGTATTTGTGGAGCACCCTAAAGAAATGTATAGTAAGGCTCCCACTTAGCATAGGTTGCATTATAGCCTATATGGATCATAGTTCAAAAAGGGCTTGGCCGTTATTGGAGTGATTTGGGGGTTATTGAGGATGCTGAATCCATTTCTGATATTTTCCAAAATGACCAGATAGTGGCCATATTGGCACTCCTGACACATTGGGTCGATTTTGATGAATTCTGTAGTTTTGGAGAACGCTGGAATGTTGTCTTTGACAGACTGCTTATATATATATTTGCAAATATTGTCCACAGTTGAGGTAATCATTTTCAGTTCCCTACAGTGAATGGTTGCTACACAACTCCGGCCTTGGCCAGTCAGTTTGTGCAGAATCCACTAATGAATGCTCATTAACGCAATTTATGCAAATGTTTTAAAATGCCCAACATATGCAAGTTATCTGACAGTTACTAAATGAAGGGGACCCATAATAGACATTTCCAGGTTTCCCAGTGCTGCCAAGTAGACTAATAGCAACCAGGACATCAAATATGGGATGCTGCACTGTTTCACAATATACACTCTCACCCAACTGAAATGCATAATTCCAATCTCTAAACAAAGCGTCTAAAATGGTCATTCAGTGCTGTTCATGAATACAAATAACCTGTGGATAAACTGTACTGTAAGTAAATCAAACACTGAATGCACACATTGTGGATTTTTGTTCAAATTAACGCAGACGGTTTAACTTATATACTGCACTTGTGTATTAATATAACAATAAAAGAAAAGACAGAAGAATGAAGTATTCGATAATATAAATCAAAAACAATACATTGATTTTTGTTTAAGGACTAAAATATAGAAGAGTTAACTCTGACGTCATTTTGAAAAATAAAGACCAAAAAACAACAACATTAAATTACAACATATCTCTCGGTTTAGAAAAAACTACACCCTTTGATGGTTTCCTTTAGGAAAATAAAGCTCAAGCTAATGAGAATGAGAGAAGAAAATACGGTCTCACTCCTGTAAAAAATGTCTCTAGAAGAGACCGGGAGAGAAGGATGATTTATTATCCCCATGCAATCCTTTCTGCTTCCCGTCTCTATCGTCCCATTTACTCCGCCCAAATGCATGTGTGAGTCAGGAGGCGGGGCTCTTCACAGGCGTCAGTTGGTATGTCCTCCCACAGCTTGGTGCTCAGCCCTCAGGGCGAATCAGTAGGAGCCGTAGCGATCCTGGAGACATTAAATGTTTCAGAAAAAGAAGCAGCCATTTGTGTATAAGCTAATGAAGATAGTCAGATATTGAATCATGTTCAAGTCTCATTGTTTGAAGAGTATACTAAAGTCATCACTCCGAATGTTAGCCACCTTTAGCTTAGCGGTGGTGATGATGTGTGACCGTGGTGTAGTTTGTTTCTAGCCTAGGTTGTCAATGCACCACTCTATGGCTGCAGCAAAACTATATCAGATGTCAGTTTACAAACTCTCACCTGGATGGTATTCATGACACCGTTGGCCAGGACGGCCATCTTGCCTGCGACTGTCTTCACGCCCTGTTTGAACTGAGCGATGTCCGGGCCGGCGGGCAGCACACCGTCGTAGCCCGCTCCCCTCCCTGAGAATAGGGGGGGGGGGGGGGGGGGAGAAGTATGTAAGTCACACTACTTTAAATAAATAACATACAAAAAGATTTGTTTTCAGTTCAGCTCATTGTGTAAGGGGAAACACAGTTTTATACAGAATTTGTGAGCAGTGCAACACTTAATGTGGAGTAATCCGCCGCTCAAAATAGTCCCCAACAAATGCACTATTAACTCCTGTTTAAGATGCATTTGCTAGAAGCTACAGTGACAAGCTGTTTAAGAAAACTACTGAGATTGAATATACTGCTCACAAATATATTAAGATGTATGTCTCAGGTAGAAACCAATGACCTTTGGCCTGTGTTCCACAGACATGGACGCAAACATAAATTGCTGTGGTCTCCTCATGGCATTTTTGTGACACCAAGAAAAATAAAAGATAATGCACAACAGGTCATACCTGTATGGTCACTGGCTTCTCCAAACAGGTCAGCTGAACTGATGGAGGTGCTTCCAGACATGGTGTCCAGTCTGGTCTTGGCATCATACTGAGAGAAGAACAAACTAAAATCAACACCTGGGTAATGACAATACACTATTAGCACATCAATATATCTCCAGGAGTTATTGCTTTTAACACATAGTTGCCAGAATTGAATGCATGCTTCAAGTGCTACAAGTTATTATTGAAAAACTGAAATTATTTCTCACATCTGCAGTGCTCTCCCGGCCGAAGAACATGTCGGAAGAGATGGCCTTTGCGTTTGCAAACTTATTTCGGGCCTCACTGGACTCTGACACTGGAGCGGACACCTCCGCTTTCCTTCTGCTGGGAAGTCTGGGTTAGACACAAGAACACACATCAGAGCTGTTCCCAGTGGAGGGGACACAAATGTCATTATTTCAACAATGACAGTGCATGGATAGATACCTCTCTCCGATTGGCTGAATACTAGAGATGGTGACCTCCTCTTTGGGGTCCTCTTTCTCCAGAGCCCAGGAGGTGGTGAAGGAGGCGGTCCCTCCCTCTGTATCCCACCGCGATCCAAAACTGTCCCCAACTGTAAACGGGTTGTCCTTATATCTGAGACATCAAACACAATTTCTTATTCACCTGGTTGTACTGCAAGTGGACTCGTTGAAACTGAATCACATTGATATATCGTTCGAGAGCTGTCATACGTACTTTGGGGGTCCCGAGGTGAAGCCCGGCTCATCAAACATGTCCAGTTTGGAGCGAGAGGAGGACTTGGCCCCCACTGGAGTCTCCTGCTCGATCGTCTGCATCTCGGACATCACAGAGTGAGACACAGCGCTGAAACAGCACACACACACACACACACACACACACACACACACACACACACACACACACACACACACACACACACACACACACACACACACACACACACACACACACACACACACACACACACACACACACACACACACACACACACACACACACACACACACACACACACACACACACACACACACACACACACACACACACACACACACACACATTGAATCTTCTGAGATATTAGTCCCAACAAAGAAAAAATAAACTAGAAATTTGCTAATAACTACTCTTATACTCTCATTCATCAGAGCAATTTATTTACCAGTAAAATGTGGGTTTTGTGAAAGTTATTTAAATTAATATTGTGATAAAATAAGGATCAATTAAATAAAAAATAAATACATGTAAGAATGGGCCAAAAAAAAGAAGATAAGAAGTTAAAATAAATAAGTCCATCAAAAATATTAAACAAAATACAAATCTTTGTGTGAAACATATGAAGTAAAAATGTACACATTGTACTAGTGTTGTATTAGCATTATTAAGATAATATTGATCTATGGCACAGGGAGCGACTGCTATAAATGTAATTCAATACAGAATAGCTAAACTATAGCTATGTGAGAGTTGAAGCATATATTTAAAAAAAATTTTTACTTTCCAGAGAAACAAATTACTTGGATGTTTTAGAAATCTTCACACAGACAAATAAGTGGTATCTGTTACTGTTTAATAATTTCCAGTAGCTTGCCTAACCCTGATGATTACACTTGATCCAACAGTTAAGTTGATGCTCCTCATAATCAATGTGATCCTCTGCAGAGAAACAGACCGTCCCCAAACTCTGATCTTTGAAGTTACCTCCTGTTGCCGAAGCCCATGCCTAGCCTCTCCGCCTGCTCCCTCTTTTTGCCCTCCAGTGTGTTCATCTTCTTTTCCTCCATCTTCCGGTCGATCTCCAGCTCTTTGTAGGCCAGGCGCATCGAAGCCACGCTGCAAAAGCAAAAACAAGTTACATCATGGCACATCGACAACGTTTTACCGATCTCTTGTCTGATCTCTTGAAAATGGGCCTAGATTCTACCTGGATTTCTGTGTGAAAATAGATAAAATAATACTTCTTACATGGACTCCTCTGCACTTTTCTTCACCTCCACAGCCTGCACTTCTCTCATCTTCTCCGCCACTTGCGCCTGCTTCTCCACCTCCGTGAAACTCTTACTGCTCACCTTTTGGGCACCGAGACCTTTCTTGGCACCGAGCTGCATGAGATGGAAAAGTAGTGCACAGATTAGCTCTAGCATCGATTTAAAAAGGGCCCAATTCTGTTCATTTTAAGGTTTATTTATCTGTTGTGTCTCTACTGTGACATGTCTCCATGCTCTAATGTTCAAAAAGCTCTTTATTGTTCTCATACTGCCTGTGCTGCAGCACCTCTTTTCACCCTCTGTCTGAAACCAGAGCCCAGTCTGCTCTGATTGGTTAGCTGGCCGGCTCTGTTGTGATTGGTCAACGACTTAGAAATGTCCCGCTCCTTAGCCTATCACGTACAATGTGTTGGAGCGCTATCCAATAGAAGTGTGAGTGTTAGTGATGTCACTATGTTACGATAGTAAACAAGGGATTCCAATGGAGGAGTTTCAGGCAGGGGGGGGAGAAAGGAAAAAACCCCTCTCTAATTGTAACACAATAAATGTTACTCAAGCACCGGGGACACAGCTTGCAGCTCCTAAAACCCAAGGTATGTAGTATGGCAAAAATATGACTTACCCCTTTTTTGGCAGCCATGGGCTTCTTTTTCCCAATAATGGAAGGTCTCACATCTGTAACACATTATGCAACATGTCAAAAAAGCAATATAGTTTTATTTTAACCCTTCATTTAGTAGTAGGCCAATTGAGAATGACTAAGGCGACCTAACATCCAAGCATGAAAAACACACCATAAGTTAATATCGCATAGAAATCACACTGATACAAAAACATAGCTTGGGCTGGTTTTTATTGTTAATTCCCACACTGCTTACTCTCAGGACATTTAAGCAGGAGTACCGCAGCATTATAAACTCGCATTGACACTGGAGTTCAGGAAATGTAGCCGCAAGACGAAAAACTTCAAACCTTCATAACACTCATGTTAGTGCGTCAGTATGTTTTCAGAGGAATCTGCAATATGAGGGAATTCAGTGAAGGGAAGCTTTTAGAAAACCATTCATTTAGAGACACCACACTATTGTCACAAATGCTATATTTAGACTCTTTTCCACCCTTAGAGAGTTATGACACCAACATTTGAGCATGTTTCATATGGAATGCTAGTGGCAAAACACTCTTCACACAGCAATTATCTGCAGGTACGTGACAAGGACTGTTCTCTTTCCACACAATGCAGGGCCCTTGGTTTACTGTTTCTGACACACATTTATTTCTTGACAACTTGTTGAGCAGCAGGTGCTCACCAGAATTAGCTTGTTTCCATTGTGTGGTCAGCAGAGAGAGGAGAATGGGAGGGGGCTGGAGGGATGTCAATCAAGCAACAAAACCATGCATCGTAAAGGCATAATGCAGCCGGCATAAACAACAGCTAATCACCTTTAAGTAGCCGTCCTTCGTCTGAGGACAAACGCATGGTGTCCTCTATACGACAGGACAAAGCCCGTCACCAAAACCGTGATCCAAAACACAGAAGAAGTCCAATTTAACAGAGAATGCTATATTAAAACATGTCGGGGTCCAAATTAGACATTTATCAATTGATACGGCTAATGGCTATAGAGGACTGTTTAAACGATGAATCCATGAATGATCTGTAAATCCAGGACATTTTTGATTTGAATCGATAATAAGGTCTCTTTTCGATTTCTCTTACTTATCCCTTCTGCTGTTTTTAATATTGCTAATTCTCGTTTTATCTTATTCTTTTCATCTTTTGTGAAGCACATGCTATATAATTTCATTTGATGTGTGAATAATCATTTGGGGGAAAAATCTGCGGATTCATTGAAATTGATAATAAACTAGAATCCTTTTGGAGCGACTTAAGAAATGAAAAGAGGGATCCAGTACATGTTCATATATTCAAATAAAGAGATCTAGAGACGGAGAGACCGAGTCTCTCAGAGCGAGGAGTGTGTACCCTTCGAACAAGCACGCTCATCAAACTTGAGAATGAGAATTTCAGAAGACAGGGCTGGAGTTACGAAAGAGCGGGCCTCTGCTCGTGACTTCGCTCACAGACCATGAATCGTGTTTAAGTACTCACCGATGGAGGCTTTGGGGGACGAGCTCAGACCTTCGATGCTGGGTCCTTCCTCCGGATCTACAGAGGGAACCAAGGAAAACATTTAAAGCAACAAAAACAACATTCATTTTATTCCACAGCTTGTTTAATGTTTGATTCTTTTTACTTATTCTTATTCTTACCATTACCATGATGTTTATGTATTACCTGTATTTATTTAAGTCATGTCCAGAGATGGGGTCGTTACTAAAAAAAAATATATTACATATTACTTTTTTAAAAAGTAATATATTACACTACTTCGTTACTCTCTACATAAAGTAATTTGTTACTTTACTCGTTACTTTACTCACAGGGCCGGCCCGCCCCTCCCGACCGGTAGATCACGCAGACTGTGGCACACCTACAGTGTAAGCGCGCCACAGTTTTGCCTCTGCGAGACTCCACTTGCACCCCCAATTACTATTGCATTAAGGAAGACATAACACAAGTCTTTCTTTTGATATGCTCTTTAATAAAATAGGCTACCAGCCTACCACAATAAGCTAACTGTCTGTGAAACATAAAGACACTAATTAATGAAACCAGTTCAAGACGCATTATTCTTATTATTCTTTATGAGCGCAGTAACGGTAAGGTATCTAATTACTTGTTTATTTAGTATTCCATAACTTAGTAGCAGAGATGGTCAAACTAAAGTGGTAGACATGGCAGAATTCCTACAATGAAGCGGGACAGTGAACTGTTCACAGAGGGCAATCAAGAAAAGAGAGCGAGCGGCCCCGTTGAGGGAGTTTACAGATGAAAAGACACAGAAAGACAGAAGCACAATAACAACAAATAGGCTATATTTAGGTGTTTTTTTGTAAATAACCGACGGTATCAAGAGGAAGTAAAGTCCCCTGGTTTGTCCCTTATATCCTAACTGCCATGAGACAAGTCAAAAACAAGTTTCCAAAATCCGACACTGTGGTCTTAACGCACCAGCAGATGACAGCGCTAACAAAGTGTGTTTCCCGCAGCGAGACGCTACAATACAAATTATGGGCTTGTCATGTTGATTCGGCCACAACAGAAAAAAGACAAACAAACTCTCGCTCTCTCCAGAGGGGCAGGTCTGCTGTTCACGCGAGCCCAGCCTGCAGCCACCAGGATCTCACACACACTACGACTCTCCCAGCACTACAAGAAACAGCACTTAAATATACAGACTAATTAGACACAGGTGAGGGGGAGCATTTAAACACAGGTGAGGAATTAAACACAGGGCACCAGGTGCCCACAATCAGCCACAACATACATGGGGAACAGGGAAGTTGTCGTCAATATACCCCACACAGTACAATGATTATATCCACATGAGCTCAAGTAACGGCGTCTCGTCGTTACATTCCCCCCCTCTTCTCCTAAAGCGCACAGTACCTCAATTATCATGTACCGGGATAGACAGTCTGCCACCAAGTTGGCTTTCTTAAAACGGACAGAATAGATCCCTCCCCTGAGGCTATGAACAGAATAGATCCCTCCCCTGAGGCCATGGAGACACCAGATCCCTCCCTTGAGGCTATGGACCTAATATATCCCTCCCTTGAGGCCATGGACACACTAAATCCCTCCCTTGAGGCTATGGACCTAATATATCCCTCCCTTGGTTCTGTTGAGTCCTCGGGGGTCCGTTAGCTTGTCCGTTAGCTCGTCCGTTAGGTTCTCCTCCTTGTCTCTGTTAGCTCGTCCGTTAGCTTCTCCTCCTTGTCTCCGTTAGCTCGTCCGTTAGCTCGTCCTCCTTGTCTCCGTTAGCTCGTCCGTTAGCTCGTCCGTTAGCTCGTCAGTTAGCTCGTCAGTTAGCTTCTCCTCCTTGTCTCTCGTCTCCTGCTGCCTCAGCAGCCGTGGCCCCCTGGTCAGTTCCAGGCATAGGCACCCCCAGCCGCGGTTCCTCTCTTTGGTCCCTCTTCTTTCCTCTCGTCAATTTTACCTCCTCACTTGGTCGAATCCCACTTCTGACACCAATTGTGAGACTGACCGTTGAGCGGACCCGACCAAGCAAGGAGGCAGAGGCAGAACGTCCAAAAATATAACCCGACGTGGGCATTTATTAAAACAATGTGCACAAAGTTCACACAGCCTCAATCCTGCTGCTGTTTACGCGAGCCCAGCCTGCAGCCACCACACACTACCACTCTCCCAGCACTACAAGAAACAGCACTTAAATATACAGACTAATTAGACACAGGTGAGGGGGAGCATTTAAACAGGTGAAGGGGAGGAATTAAACACAGGGCACCAGGTGCCCACAATCAGCTACAACATACATGGGGAACAGGGAAGTTGTCGTCAATATACCCCACACAGTACAATGATTAAATCCACATGAGCTCAAGTAACGGCGTCTCGTCGTTACACGGTACCTCCACCCTTCGAAAGTTATCGCTGACTCAGCCATGTTTATGCAACACTGCACGTGGAGATGTGGACGCGCAAATCCCGCAGGTTATGTAGCCTACATATAAACCTGCGGCGGAAACCCCTCTTGTCTGTCAGTGTGATTATGACTGATTTTATAAAAGTAACGAAGTAACGCGTGTCGGGGCAATGTTAGTAACTTTAGTGTGATTACTGAATTATAAAAGTGCGTTACACTACTCCGTTACCAACAAAAGTAATATTATTACAATAATGCGTTACTTTGTAACTTTGTAACGCGTTACACCCAACTCTGGTCATGTCATGCCAGTCAATGCCATTGGAATTTATTGTAGCATTGTGTTTTGTTTGTTTTTTGAGTATCTTTCAATATGGAATATGAAAGAAAAAAGACACCCAATCAGAATCTTCTTCATCTAAAGACAAACTCCAGTCATTTTGGAACCTATACTTCCCATAATGCACCACTATAATGTCCTTTTATCATAACTTTTCTACCAACTGAACACGTTTAAAAACCCAACATTCCCAACTTGTTTGCAGTCTTTCTGTTGTCTGACCAAATAACCCTGATGACATCACTATGACATCATCGGGTTATATTGTCCGACTTTGGAAGGCTCCCTTCAGAGCCGACAAAGGACGTCTGACTTTTATTTGCTGAATAAGCCGAGTGCCTGTTGTGTGTGTAAAACAGACAGTCAACATAAAGGTTTTTTAATACTTACGGATGTCATCCTGGACTTTGGCCGTTGGGTCCGTCAGCTGCGAGGTGACAGCGGCTCCATTGAGCTCTGGCTCAGAGGGCGGCGCCATGCACCAGTCATTAGCACCCTGCAAACATAAAAAAGAAAACGTTAAGCTATTTATACGTTGAATTAAACACACAAGGATTCAAATGATTTTCAATAAAATAATGCAGCATTACTAAAATACTACGACACAAAAACATTCCTGTTCCACGTAGAGAAAAATACATCGATATGTTGTGGACTTGTTTTGGTTTTTTAGCAGCATGCCATCATCTTGCAGGAAAAAACAAACCTGTGTGTGTTCTGCAAAGAAGTCTGTCTCTTTCTTCTCAGGAGCTGAAGGCGTGCTTGCTGTAGAAGAGTCAATCCATAGCTGCAACAAAGAAGGCCAGACTTTGTTATGAGAGAAACACAATTTCATCAATTACGTTTAAACAATGTTTGCAATTCCAAATGTTATTGTTTTGGCTTCCTATCTGACATGAAATCATTGCACACCTAGTGGACTCTGCACTGCATCTACTACCACGTTTCAGACAGTGATAACACCTCTTACATAACTATATAGATGATACACAGGACAACGGTTCATTACTGATAATAACCATGACGTCAGGTTGAGGTTGTGTACAGTTGATCAACAAAGACAGAGAGTCTACTGCCGACTTCCCCAATGGAATTTAATAAATATATGTTATGATTTAGACACAGGACGCATTCCCCAAACAGATTGATACTCACATCTGTGCCATATTTGGACAATGCAGCATTAGCTTGCTGCCGAATCTTCTCACGGTATAACTGGGACGCACGACTGTTATACTTGGCGTTGGTGTCATTTGTGGAGCAGCCATGCTGTCGGAAGAATGCCGTCTTCAGAAGAGGACAAAGGGACTTATTGCATCATATAAATAAACCAGACAGCTGCCAAAATAAAGCTTGCCAATTACCTCACCTAGAACATTAAGTTATTTATTTATATGGCTTCATTCCTAACCCCAATTTGACTTACCGCGTTGGCATTGCCTCCGACCTGCATACATCTTAGCTGAAACCAGTTCCAGTTGGAGTCTAACTCAGTGGACCTAGGTTAAAAATTGAAAAGTCAGCAATTCGGTATGACACATGAATTCTGAGCCTCTAACAATCTGTACTCAAGACAGAACTATTTGCTGCACTGCAAACATTAATTAAAAGGTGGAACGCTTTTCTTTCACAAAGCTCAACTCCTCACGCAAACTTTCAAAGAAGTATTCAAATCAAAATCTAATCAAATTAAGTTTTATTTATATAGCACATTTTTAAAACGATTTTTGGTCGAGCCAAAGTGCTGTACATGCAATGAAACACGTTTCTACAATAGCAAAACAGAAGAAAATAAATTAAAACAGCAATAAAAAAAAAATCACACACAGGGAAATGTCAGGAGTCGTGCTCTGCTCTGACTAGAAGGCCAGAGAGAAGAAGTGTGTCCTAAGTGTAGATTTAAAAACCCCTAGGGTCTGGGCCGACCTCACATGGAGGGGTAGAGTGTTCCAGAACCTAGGGCCATCTGCTGCAAAGGCTATCGTATTCTCCATGACGATAACTTCCGACAGCTTGGTGATATTGTTGATTTACACCGAAGCTTACCTGATGAAGCTGAGATGCACTCCCAGGGAGCGGTGGATGCCAGAGCAGTCGATGCATAAAAACACACCGTAGGAGATGCTGGCCCAGCTAGGGTTTTTAGCCGCACAGTCAAAACACACCTGAACGGAAACAACATGCAAGGCAAGGCAAGTTTATTTATATAGCACCTTTCAACACAAGGCAAGTCAAAGTGCTTTACAACAATGAAAGACATTAAGAATAGTCAGTGGAGTGCAGAGCTTCGTGAGCACAGAGCGTGTGAACGTTGTGATCAGCTGTTTTAGCGCAGTACTGCTGTACAGACCGACGTTAACGCTGTTAACGTCGGTCTGTACAGCAGTACTGTCTGTGCACACAGAGACCACTCTATCGTCCGGTGATCTAACCGCCTTCTGGAAAAGCTTCACATATACGTCGGTACGCAAATTCGCTTTGTGACACAAGTGACGGTACGCACTTCAGATTGTTGCCACGCATGCGTACCACTTATGTGCACCCCTGAATATATCAATTAAAAGCAGCGGCAAAAAGAAAAGTCTTCAGCCTGGATTTAAAAGTAGTCAGAGTTGCAGCGGACCTGCAGGTTTCTGGGAGTTTGTTCCAGATATTTGTAGCATAATAACTGAACGCTGCTTCTCCATGTTTAGTTCTGACTCTGGTGACAGAAAGCTGACCAGTCCCTGAAGACCTGAGAGTTCTGGATGGTTCATAATTTAGCAGGTCAGAAATTTATTTTGATCCTAAACCATTCAAAGCTTTATAAACCAGCAGCAATATTTTGAAATCTATTCTTTGACACACAGGAAGCCAGTGTAAAGACTTCAGAACAGGAGTGATGTGATCCACTTTCTTAGTGTTAGTGAGGACTCAAGCAGCAGCGTTCTGAATTAGCTGCAGCTTTCTAATAGATTTTTTAGTGAGAACTGTGAAGACACCATTGGAGTAGTCCAGTCTACTGAAGATAAAAGCATTGACAAGTTTTTCCAAATCCTGCTGTGACATTAGTCTTTTAATCCTAGATTTGTTCTTTAGGTGATAGTAGGCTGACTTAGTAACTGTTTTAATCTGACTGTTGAAACTCAGGTCAGAGTCCATGACTACACCTAGATTTCTGGCTCTGTTGTTTTGAACATTGCAGACTGAAGCTCAGCGCTAACTTTTATACGTTCTGCCTTGGCTCCAAAAACCATTACCACAGTGTTATCTTTGTTTAGTTGGAGAAAGTTCTGACACATCCAGTCATTGATTGTTCAATGCACTGACTCAGTGTTTGAATTGGTGCATAGTCTCCTGGTGAAATGGTTATGTAAATGTGTGACTGGTACACATCAGTTATTTAAATGCAAGAAATTACTCAACTGTTGAAAAACAACTTTTTCAATGATTTTACCTAGAGATGGCAGGTTCGATATGGGCCTGTAGTTGTTCATTACTAGGGATGGGTATCGTTACGATTTTATCGATACCGGTACTGCTTATCGGTATTTTTCAATAATTTGGTGCTCAAAATTATAGACATGAATACAAGATGTGAAGATTAAACCGTAATTGTATCGAAATAACTGTATAACTTATACATTAGCTTCTCAGAAGCAGACACAAATAAATAAAATAACTTAAAAGGGGCCTGGCTCGCCCTATCATGCTTTTTGGGGTTTTCCCTCAGACAGAGGATGAAAAGAGGCATTTTTTTATTTTTGTTTTAACATTTGTAAATCATTTACATCTTCATCCAGACATTTTAAACTGACAACCTAGCTCGACAAGAGATCCTTAAAACATTGTCCTACAGTGACATCATGCAAAACTGTGATATGAAGAAATTGGTCAAAAGGCTAAGATGGCAAAAAGATAAAGGCGAGTATGTATATTACAGGGTATATGCAGGAATCCTGAGGTCAAATTTAATACCTTTTAAGACCTTTTTTAAGACCCTTTCCATACATTTTAAGACCTCATTGCAACTTTGAGTTCTAACCGGTTACATTGGCAACACACTTTACCTCACATTTACTATATTGATTGTAAGATAGCAAAACTAAACAGAGTGCAGACAGACTACTGAAGCCTCCTTTCCACATGAACTTCAACCTCTCTGTGAAGGTCAGGTTTAATGCAGTATGCTGCTTTGTTGCTTCTGTACTCTGTGCTCTTTCATTCCAGTAAAACTCCTCAGAAACCATTAGAAACCAGTATTTGACCAATAAACAAAACAATTGACAATACTCTGAACTATGAAATATATTAAACTTTGGTGAGCTTCAGCGGGGTAATGCCATATAGGAGCTCCCTCACAAATACCCAGGGGTTAAATTGGGCTGGGGCTGTCCGGGGCTAAGCCCTGTCACATAGGACGACGCTCTGACGTCATCACCCTCACACATTTGTCATATGTTTACAAAAAACGATATATATGTTAAGACTTTTCTCGTTCTTAATATAGACTATATTAGGGTCGATATGTGTTGACTTTACTTTAAAATAGCAGATCTCTGTGACCGGATATAGTTTGGCTTAGACCCCGGCCCCACGAGGACGCATACGGTAAAACGCATACGCAAGCGCAAAAAAGTCTTCCGTTCACACGCATTCAATTCATCACGTGTCCGTTCACACTAGACCGCTGGAAATGCTGGAAACGCTGTAGTAAATATGTCAGGCCTGTAAGTGGCGCCGCTGCCTCCCGAAATACACCAAAAGCAGCGAAGAAGACCCCGGAGCATGGTTGCCATGGTTGCCCTTCTGTTTATTCTCCGCGGTGGACGGCGTGTTCTCCTGCTGTATATCTCTCAGGTAGTCCACCAGCAGATGAAAAACACCCACCTCTCCGCCTCTTCCAAGGGACGAGGGAACCGTGCGGCAGTTTCCGTTAAAAAAAATGTTCCGCCGGTCAACATGTCCGTTAAAGTTTAAATCTTCCGTACAAAATTAGAAAAGTGCCGATCAGAGGTCTTCTTTGTTATTTATTGAGCTTTAAAACAAATTGATGACGACTCTGTTCTCTGTATAATAATATAATAATATTTAATAAACGGTGCCTGCCTCTCTTTTCCTCCCCCTCTTCTGACAGCCCAGCAGCAGCAGGAGACGTTGGGAGAGGGAGGCGGGCTATTTCATCGTAATCAGAAAATGATCATATAGGGCTTACACACGGAGCCGTTGGACCCCCAGAGCGTTGTGTATGCCGGTCTACCCACCTTGGGACCCCACCTTGGGACCTCCCCCCCCCCCCCCACACAGAGCGGAGCAAGGCAACGAAACTTAAAATAAGAAGCAGCATTTTACGGCGCGCTATGCATGGCGCCGCCTTGAGGGGGTTTCCCGACATGTCGTTTCAGTAAATTAAAGGGTGTTTCATGTTGTCGTTGCTGCGGGACTTCTTAATACCTTGGAAAATGCAGTTTAGTACTTTTTAATTACTTTTTAAAAGCCTTAATTTTCGCTAAATTGATTTATCAACTTTTAATACTTTTTAAGACCCCGCGGACACCCTGTATTATTCTGGATTGTACTTTTAAATCATCACAAAATAAATGATGTGCTGAACTGAAACACGTAAAAATGTGTTTGAAGGTTTAAACATAGAACAATGTATTTGAGATTAAAATATGTCAATTCCTAGTAAACGACCAACAATTGCTGAACCATACATTGAAACGTTGACCTTTAACAACATTTAAATGCAGTTTTCCAATTCACTATGACATCTGTAAGTTTAACTGGTTTATAAAGCATTCAATGAAAGGCCAAATTATTATAGGTGTAGGAGCTCACATTAATACACTGTCAGTGTTAATAAACAAAAAAAAGACAAGGTGATGTGCTTGCAAGACTGCACTCAGGTAAACAAAACATATTACCCGTGCTCAGCAGCTAACCTGCCTGCGAGCCTTCGCTCAGGTCACATTTACATACGGCGCGGCTGAAGCCCGATGGCACTATTAGCACTAGCAGTATCGCTAGCACCGTTTTAGATTCAATGAGTGTCTCGTTTGCAAATGCTTCATTAAGTTGCTTGTGTTACCCCCTTTACAAGCAACTAATTGAGTATATAGATTGCACCTTGCACTATCGCCACTACATTTTTTTAAAGTGCACCCAGACCTTCGATCGCTTCGCTCTGTCCGCCATGCCTGCGGGAGTCTCACAACAGTAATAAGAGCGCTGTTTAGAGAGATGACGGGTGGCATTTACAGTGGCCAATCAGAGGAGTCTCAAACCGGATACATCACACAGGATGAGGGTTCCCAACCAACCAGAATGGTTTAAAGTTAAACTAAGGAAGTAGACTTAACACATATGCCGATAGCAGCACCGTTTGTCCAGCGGCTTAACGGTATACCTATACCGTCCAATCAGGTACCGGTATTGACTTAGTACCGGTTTTCGGTACCTATCCCTATTAATTACTGAAGCATTATTCTTTTTTAAGAGCAGTTTAATGACTGCAGTTTTCAGGGCCTGTGGAAATACACCTGATAGAAGAGACTTGTTTACTATATGAAGTAGATCTGAGGCCATGCAAGGAAAAACATTTTTGAAAAACCCTGTTGGAATAATATTAAGGCACATTTGTACATTTTATTTATTAATATTACTTGCTCCCAGCATCTGAATGTTCATTACAGTGAGCAGTTTTTTTTCTACCATCCATGATGTAACATACCTTTACATTGTGGTATTTTAACAATACTTATTGTTGTTAATCGTTTAGTTCATTGTGGTTACAGTAAAGGTGGGGTGATGACATATCACTTGCATCTTCATGTAGTTAATATACCAACCCACCTTTAACAGGTTCTGAAGGGATTCGTTTGTAACCCATACAACAACATACTATCCTTTAGTTTAATTACAAACATTAAAAAATTAAGTTAGATTAATGCAAAGGTGTTATTATATATAGGTATAAGGTAGCGTCAAATAAACATTTTAAATAAGTAAGTACCTATAAATTGTACTTAAATGCTGCATTAAGAGTAGCTAGGTAGACGGCAGCACTGCATTTAATAAACACTTTTTGATACAAAAATGTACCACGCAATGTATAGTATTTGAATATTAAACTGAGCATATGGATCTGACTCCCAAGCTTATCAAGTGTCATGAAGTTCCTGTACAACTGACACTGTTAGCTTTAGCATTGGATAGCATATGGTTTAATACCGTCAAGCCTTACAACTTCAAATGGAGAAGGTTCATATTACTACTACACTGTTTGCCGTAATTTGGACATATCTATAATTCGGTCTAACCTGTTAATTATTTATTTATTTATTTACATAAACTAAGTGTGCCTTAGTGATGATCTTCACTCCTCAACACATAGATCGTATACGTGGCCTTTATGTTTGACTCTTCACCGGCAGCAGCGGTTAGCTCCTGTTAGCTGGGTGACAGAAACTACAGCAAGCCAGCTCACAGCCTCTGACTAAAACACTGCCAACACAAGCAAGACATACACAAGTATACACGCACAACTGCAGAGTCTTTTAAGTTTACCTTGTTTGTAGGAATAGATCTTAATCTTTTGAAAATGGTAAGGATCTCAGTCTTATTTGGTTCAGTAGCCATCTTGCCACTCTGACAATTTCCATTAGCTGACGTAACTACGGATCCCCGTTGGTTCCATAGCTAACTAAAGCGAAAGTTGAATCGTGTATACGGCGGCCATAAAACGTATAATTGCTATGTAAGTTCAAACTTGATACGTGGTGTTTAGCACACTAATTATCTGTCACGACAATTATCACTATTATACCTTCATATATTATTAAATGCTGGAAAACTCATTGTCAAGCCCTGCTCAACCAATCACTCAAATCACTACTCAACCACTCAGACTTATGAAGTTAATAGGATCAAAGGGCAAGATTACCAGAGTTAACGGTACGTCTACACTACAGGCATAAAAAAATGCTTTCAACGCTTCGCCCATTCACTTGAATGGGGTGACGTAGAAGATTTTTAATCTTCGCCGAACTGCATTGTGGGGAGCATGGCATGGCTTTGCAAGCATCACGAGCATCTATCGGCATCGAGACTCGATGCTTGGCATCAGCCCTATCTATACGGCGCTGGCATCAGCCAATCAAATCCCGTTTATGCAAATCCCGCCAGTGCAAGCGCAGCCAATCAAACCGCGTGCAAGCTGGGAGAGCCAGACCGCAGTTAATTTCCTCATATTCCAAACGAGATATTACGGTAGCAAATCACCCGGTTCTTTACGACCGGAACTATTTACCGGGATACAAACCGGAGGAACCAGGCATGGAGGGAGGTGGCAGAGACAGTGGGTGAAACTGATAGTTTTTTCGCCTGTTTGGAGAGTTTATATCCAGTTTACTTCGTTTTAACATTGCTATTGCTTTGTATGTCAGGGGTGGGAGATTCATGTGATTGGTTGCTCGCAAAAAATCGCCAAGCTTCAGACACGCCCAGCTTCAAGATTATCGTAATATCTCGTTTGGAATATGAGGAAATGAACTGCGGTCTGGCTCTCCCAGCTTGCACGCGGTTTGATTGGCTGCGCTTGCACTGGCGGGATTTGCATAAACGGGATTTCATTGGCTGATGCCAAGCATCGAGCCTCAAAAGTTGAACATTGTTCAACTTTTGATGCCGATAGATGCTCGTGATGCTTGCAAAGCCATGCCATGCTCCCCACAATGCAGTTCGGCGAAGATTAAAAATCTTCTACGTCACCCCATTCAAGTGAATGGGCGAAGCGTTGAAAGCATTTTTTGATGCCTGTAGTGTAGACGTACCTAAAAATGCTGCAACCCATTACAAACTCTGAAACTGAACAGCTTAAAGAGCATAATTGTTGTCAGTTCAGTCCATTTTATGGTTAATGTGATCTCCAAGGAATTTGTAGGTGTTCATCAGGTGAACGAGATGGCAGTCGCCTGACAATAGTGACTTTATTAGAAGTTGAACTGTTGGTTCCTCCTTCTGTAGCAGCGCGTTAAATTTAAATTAAACTTTGTTTCCAATTTCGTACTTACAGTTATGTGTGTTCGCTACAATAATTGACATGTCTGTTAAACAGCAACACGTTGAGACGGAAGCCGTCCTCCCGCCTGGTCGAGCTTCTGGAAGAGTCTGCAGCGGAGCTGATTAAAGAGAACCAAGTAAATGCTGTGTTTGATTTGTGTTAAAATGTGTCTGCTGCTGTTCTGTTACTACATGAATATCTCTATTCTCCGAAGGTAAGTACATCTTGCCATTATGTGAAAAACCTCTTCAGTCTCCAGTTGTTTTTAAGTTAACATTTAGGTAAAGTACATTGGAATCTAATTTTACTGTATAATATTTATTTATATTTTCAAACTTACTCAATTTCAATGTTTAATATTCTGATTCAAAATGTGTTTTTCAGGAGAATTTATAGTTTGAGCCTGTAGAACCCAATTATTTAATCAGGTTTACTTCCTGATGGAAACAAAGCTAACGTTTAATAAACTGAGCTTCCTTACTTGTAATCATACTTTGACCGTAACAAATAAGAGTTAATATAATTAATACTAATAATAGTATAGAGTATAGTATCCTGGGCTTGCACTATTTTTATATATATTTTGTATTTATTTTATGTCCCATTTATGTTGCATTGTTGGAGGAGCCTTTTCATTACATATCCACACTGTATCTAATGCATATGATAATAAAGCCCTTTGCCCCTTTTGAAGCTCACCCCATCCATCTCTGCTTAAAAAGAACATGTACAATCAATGGCTTGAATACTAAATGAAATAGCTAACTCTAAGTAACTTCACAGAAAGGTTTACAGTATTGTAAGGCAAATAAATAGTCAAAAAAGGACTATGCTGAGTGTCGTGAAGATCCATGTCCCCCATGAAGTGCAGCAAAAGAAGACGCCACACCTCCCAACGTGTCCATCTCCATCGAGGGATCGGCAGTGCTTGATGAGTGTAAACGTTTGGTGAACGCCTGCCTTCTGCTCACGGGCATCATCCATGCAATGAACTTACGTAACACATCAAAGTTGAAATAAGCTTCTGTAGTTTTTCAAAAATCTTTCTTGAACTTAATTTCCTCAAGATCTCTCTTGAAAGTCCAACTTTTTGCATAAGCAGTGGTGGAAATTTGAGGTACTTGCTCTTCACTTGAGAATGTTCTTTTCGTTGAACTACTCCAGTACAAATTAAAGGAAAATATTGCAGTCTGTGCTTCACTAGATCTTTTATGGAGTTTATAAAGTATACGCTTCTGTTTTTTTTAAATGTACAAACAATTGTAAATATTGTTTGTAATCCTTATTAATTTTGAGCTTTTACGCATTTTTTTTTTAGGTTAATTTTGTTTTTTTTACTATAGGGTACTTTAACGTGTAATACTCAAACAGCATTTAGCTAATGTAACATTTTCATTCCCAGACTTTCACTTGTCATAGAGTATTCTTACAATGTGGTATGAATATGTTTACTTATCCTGGCCGGATCCTTCTTCGACCTGAGTGACAGTATATCAATGTGTTTCTGTGCCTGCTTTGTTAAGTTGAACTGATGTATCCGCAGTATTAGTTAAAATCATTGTAAACTAGCTTAATCATGGCATGTATCAGACAACAGAACAATTGTTTTTATCTGGTTAAATAAAGGTTACACAAATAAATAAAATGAAAAGTATGTCCTCACGTTGGACCCTCTAAAACAGTTCCCTCCTCTGCAACTTGAAATGACCACAATTGAACAGTTTTCATAATGCGTTCTCACAAAAGGCTTGTATGGCTAGCTTTTGTGGTTTGATTGGGGTCAGGTTTTGTTATTTATGAATGGGGTCTATGGTCTAAATTAGGTCTTTGGGTGTTGTTCGATCATGTTTGAAGACATTTGGGTACAAATATTGGTTAAAAATCATAATAACGAAATATTGTGTGTTCCTGTAGCAAGCTATTTTGCCATAAAGCTGATTGAGAAACGTTTCAGGGTCTTTAGGAGAAATCCCCAAAATGTATGTACACATTTTTATTAACAATTCAAACATGTTTGTGCTCTCTTTACCAATCATGGGTAGAATGGAACGTCTCATATTATGCAAAACTCATGCATTAATGGATTTTAAACATAAATATGTATTCCTGATTAACACATTTATCTGATTTACAGTCACCATCGTTTCCAGATAAAAGAACAGATTCTAAAATATTGAAAGGCCATGAAACACAACATCTGAAACAGGATCAGCTCATTTGTAGCTGTTATACCTCTTGTAGCAATAATCAATATACATAAGGACATAGGTCATATATGTACATTTACACAAAGGTGACTTTTTCTTGAGAACAAGTCAATTGGTTGAGTCCTTCCTTTTATGCTTTATTCTCTCTGAATTCTCTCCCATTCGGACTGCTTGTAATCAATTGATCCTGGGGGTCCACCTTTTTTTGAACAAACCAGATTTTGCTACGATCAGGCATCTCACTGCTGTTGGTCCTTACATCTGTTCTCACTGCAGCCCATTAAAATCAGGTTTCCAGTATTATTTTAATCTCATCACTATAACCCTATAATGAGAAACCCATCCAATAGGTTTAGACGAGTATTCGTGTCAAAACCTATTGGATGGGTTTCTCATTCTACTTACTGTAAGCCTCACCTCCCTATTAACATATATATGATGTCTATATATGGGATATAACTGCCACAGACTATTCACTATGTCTTTATTTAGAAAAAAGGTATTTTGTTGCTTGTGGTTTGTTTTACTGAGTTGTTTTAAAACCAGTGACTTAAAATATGCAGACAACTAGGCGCCCTAAAGGCAACCACTAATTGCTCACCTTTGCAATGAAGCCATGGAGAACCGGATGCAGTAAAAATGTGCACAATAATACAATAACAAGTTCAACTATTCAACACATGTAGACAAGTCAGCAAGCAAACGGAAGCATCAAACTCAGGCTGAGATATACTGATACCATTTTAAAAATACATGCGAACAAGCAGCTTGTCCCGTTCTCTCATTTGCTGTTATTGTCAAAGTAAAATGATTGCAAAGAGTGTTCTGTTAATTAACAACTAATATGTATTTTTATTTTGTTTTGGTTGGAGTGGTATCAGAATCAGACACTCATATGTTTTTTCTAGTTTAGCCTACCAATTAAAAAAAAGAGAATTTTGAGAATCCTCTTAAAAATGTCAAATTCATCATTTAATCCAAAAGTGTTCAAAGTTGGAAGTTGGCCTCCCCAGGTTGGCTCCAATGAGTTTCAGTGGATACAAGAGAAACTATATTACATCAGTTACTAAGAGAAGATCAGAACAAATTGTCTAATGGCGCATTTCCACTACACGGTTTTTGGTTGCGTTTCCACTTGGCGTAGTACCAGCTAGCGGGTACTATTTCACAGTTTTTCTGGCCCCATAAAATCGAGGTTCTTAGCGGGCCAACAACCAGGCTGAGTCGGGCTGATATGCTAAACTAGAGAGAGAATCGCTGGCAAGGGGGCTACAACTACATTACATTATTACATTACATTGCATTTAGCTAACGCTTTTATCCAAAGCGACTTACAATAAGTACATTCGACCAGGAAGACACAACCTTGAAGAAAACAGAATCATATAAGTACATCAGGTTTCATCGAGCCAAACATTTCAAGTGCTACTCAACTGGCTTTAGATAAGCCAGTCCTTTATTAGTATATAAGTGCTTTGTTAGTAATTCAATCGCTCGAAGTGGAGTCGAAAGAGATGAGTTTTCAGTCTGCGCCGGAAGATGTGCAAGCTATCTGCTGTTCCGATTTCAATGGGGAGCTCATTCCACCATTTTGGAGCCAGGATAGCAAAACCACGTGTTTTCGATGATGGGAACTTGTGTCCTCCTCGCAGTGCTGGTGCAGCGAGCTGTTTGGCTGATGCAGAGCATAGTGCACGTGCTGAGGTGTACAGTTTAACTATGTCATGGATGTAGGAAGGACCAGATCCATTCGCAGCATGGTACGCAAGTACCAGTGTCTTGAAGTGGATTCTAGCAGTTACCGGAAGCCAGTGAAGTGAGTGGAGGAGCGGCGTGGTGGGGGAACATTTTGGAAGGTTGAAGACCAGGCGAGCCGCTGCATTCTGGATGAGCTGCAGAGGTCGGATGGCACATGCAGGTAGACCAGCCAGGAGGGAGTTGCAGTAGTCTAGGCGTGAGATGACGAGAGCCTGGACCAGAACCTGCGTTGTTTTCTGGGTCAGGTGGGGACGTATCCTCCTGATGTTTTAAAGCGTGTATCTGCAGCAGGGGGTTGTAGCAGCAATGTTTGCAGTGAAGGACAGTTTGTTATCTAGGATCACACCCAGATTCCTTGCAGTCTGAGTCTGGGAAACAACAGACGTGCCGATGTTGATTGTTAGGTCAAGAGTGGGACAATCTTTTCCCGGAAGGAAAAGCAGTTCAGTCTTGTCAAGGTTGAGCTTGAGGTGATGAGCAGACATCCACTGAGAGATGCTCTAGACAAGCAGAGATGCGTGCGACGACCTGGGTCTCTGAGCGGGGAAAGGACAGAATTAATTGGGTGTCGTCAGCGTAGCAGTGGTATGAAAAACCATGGGGGCTAATGACTGATCCGAGCGAGTTTGTGTACAAGGAGAAGAGGAGGGGACCAAGAACAGAGCCCTGAGGGACCCCTGTAGTTAATTGACAAGGGTCGGACTCTGACCCTCTCCAAGTTACCCTGTAGGTACGGTCTTGGAGGTATGAGGTGAGGAGGGAAAGTGCAATACCTGAAACTCCAAGTTTTTGGAGAATGCGAAGGAGGATCTGATGGTTCACCGTGTCGAATGCAGCAGACAGGTCCAAAAGGATGCTGCTTTGGCAGTGTGCAGTTCCTCAGAGACAGCAAGGAGAGCAGTTTCTGTGGAGTGACCTGCCTTGAAACCAGACTGGTGCGGATCCAGAAGGTTGTTCTGATGGAGATAACAGGAGAGTTGTTTAAAGACAGCGCGTTCAAATGTTTTAGACAGGAACGGGAGGAGAGAGACAGGCCTGTAGTTTATAACATCAGACGGGTTGAGAGTGGGTTTCTTTAGGAGAGGGTTTACTCTTGCCTCCTTGAGACTGTTTGGAAAGTGACCAGAAGTTAGAGAAGTGTTGATGAAATGGGTGAGAAACGGTAGAATATCAGGAGCGATAGTCTGAAGGAGGTTTGAGGGGATAGGCTCCAGAGGAAAGGTGGTAGGGCGGGCAGAGGTAATGAGGGTAAGAACCTCACTTGGAGAGAGAGGGGAGAAGGAGGACAGTGTGTGGGTGAAAGGTGGGTCTGGTGACCCAGTGGTGAGTAAAGGTGAGTCACAAAAAGAAGAGCGAATATCATCAACCTTTTTTTCAAAGTGGTTAACAAAGTCGCTTGACAGAAGGGAGGAGGGGGAAGGGGCTTTGGGGGGGCCCAAGAGGGTGGAAAAGATTGAAAATAGTTTTTTGGGATTGGAATAGGAAGATTGGATCTTATCTTGAAAGAAAGTGTTTTTTGCCTGAGAGATGGAAGCAGAGAAAGAGGAGAGGAGAGCCTGATAGGTTAGGAGGTCGTCATGGTGTTTGGATTTCCACCGTTTCCGCTCTGCTGCCCGAAGGATGGTTCTATTAGCACGCAGTGCGTCATTTAGCCAGGGAGCAGGAGGGGACTGACGAGCCCGCCGAGATGTGAGAGGACAGAGAGAGTCCAGAGAGGATGAGAGAGTAGAGAGGAGAGTTTCTGCAGCAGAGTTTGGAGGCAGAAGTTGAAACGAGTCAGAGGAAGGGAGGGCTGAGAGCACCGATGAGGCAAAGGTAGAGGGGGAGAGGGAACGAAGGTTACGGCGGACAGGTGCAGAGTTAGAAGAGATTAGTTTGTTATGTTTGGAAAGGGGTAGAGAGAATGAAACGAAGAAGTGATCGGATGTGTGAAGCGGGTTTACAGAGAGGTTAGAAGTAGTGCAGTTCCTTGAGAATATGAGATCAAGGACATTGCCAGCCTTATGAGTTGGTGGGGATGGAGACAGTGAGAAGGCAAAGGTGGTTAACAGAGATGTTAGTTTGTCTATCTTCCCTGTCTGGAGGTTGAAGTCTCCGAGAAGTACAGCGGGAGGGCCAGTTTCAGGGATGTGTGAGAGGAGATTATCTAATTCCTCCAAGAAGTCCCCCAAGGCGCCTGGTGGAAGGTAGAGAACAACAATGGTTAATTGTATAGGATGGGTTACTGTGACGGCATGGAATTCAAAGGTGGAAGGATTGAAGTTAGGTAGCTTGAAGAGGGAAAAGCTCCATTTGTTAGAGAGCAGGAGACCAGTGCCACCTCCTCTGCCAGTGGCTCTGGGTGTACGGGAGAAGGAATATGCTGTGGAGAGAGCTGCTGGGGTGGATGTGTTGGATGGAGTGATCCAGGTCTCAGTGAGAGCAAGGAAATCCAGAGACTGCAGGGAAGCGTAGCAAGAGATGAAGTCAGCCTTAGGAACAGCTGACTGGTAGTTCCACAGGCCCCCTGAAACTAGATGTTGGATCTCAGTGGAGCATGTGGGATCGACGAGAGCAGGCCGGTTATATCGATTAGGATATACACCAGGCCAGTGATAATTGCGAGAAGACACATGAACAGGAATGGAGAAAATACACATGATTATAGCATGAGGGGCAACAACAAAATGAACATATTTGTCCGTGATTTAATTGTAATACACGTTTCAAAATTATGCCTAAGTAACAACATACTGATACCGGTTAGTAAAAACCATGAATTAATGCTTTGACAAGTCTGCAGACAAGACGGCAGGCGAAAAACCTTTTAAATGCGTGTTTTCTTAATGGAGATCAGCTAAGCTAGCGCAATATATGCTCCGACCGTCCACACTCACAACAACGGCCTATACAGAAATAAATAAACCAGCGACTGTATTCGCCATGACACAGACAGTCTGTGGTTTGTCCTTGTTTAACTTTTGTCAAGTTTCTGAACAGATATGAGGAGCTGTGAGCTTGAGTGCTAACAGCTCACGGCTGATGTTGTTTTTCTGTGGTTCTTATTGAAGATGACGTCACGGCTCCGCCTACACTGCGTTACTATAGTTGCGGCCCCTACACACGGCAGCGTGCGTTGACGCTTCAACGCTTCTGCCCAACTTTGAATGGGGTGACATCACGCTTCGCCGAACTGCATTGTGGGAGCAAAGAGTAGCATTGCTCGCTTCAAAAGTAGAGCAATGTTCTACTTTTGAAGCTTCTACGGAAGCGTCAGCCAATCGAATCATATGCCAGTACAAGCTCTAACCAATCAAACCGCTGCTTGTGTGTCTGGGGCGGGAGATTCATGTGATTGGTTGTTGTTCTAGCTTCAGACATGCCCATCGGCAAGCGTCAACGCAACGCACGCCGCCGTGTGTAGGGGCCGTTACGCAGCGTCCACATGGCGGCGTGCGTGAAGCTTGCCGGCGGGCATGTCTGATGCTCGACCAACAACCAATCACATGAATCTCCCTCCCAAGACACACAAGCAGCGGTTTGATTGGCTAGAGCTTGTACTGGCATATGATTCGATTGGCTGACGCTTCCGTAGAAGCTTCAAAAGTAGAACATTGCTCTACTTTTGAAGCGAGCAACGCGAGAAAAGCTATGCTTTGCTCCCACAATGCAGTTTGGCGAAGCATGACGTCACCCCATTCAAAGTGAATGGGCAGAAGCGTTGAAGCTTCAGTGCACGCCGCCGTGTGTAGGGGCCATTACTGCCCCAGCTACTAAACTGTAATGGAAACGCAGCATAAAGTGAGCCAGTCCTAAGATGCCTAACAAGGCCCAACTATACCGTACTAAGCCGAGCGAGGCCCTGCAATGGAAATGCGCCATAAGTGTATGTTTGGGCAAAAATATGTTTTGAGATATATTAATTTTGGATAATTTACCTTTTTCCCACTTTCCCAGAGATATAAATGAATAAATGCCTAAGGACAGATTTGTATTAGATGTAATGGGTGCTGTCGAACAGCAATATGAGGCTTTCTTTGCTCAATTGTTGACTGTCAATGGGATCAATTATCATACTCCTGATCCCATTCATGCGTACTGACTGGAGGTATTAAACACGGTCCCCCAACACAGTTTCCATCCATTAAATCAGTGCCTGACAAAAAGAAATGAAACACAAGGTGTGGGATACAACCTCTTGACACGATGTTACTACATGTTCATAGAAAAAAGAATCCTCCACCACAACATTACCCTTTGAGTCTAAACATTTTTTTATTTCTTACCGTTCAGCACAGATATCTGGTTAGTCCTGTTGGTCTACGTCATAGGGAGCCGCCTCAAATCTGTAAGATTGAAACTGACTGAACAGCATTTTGCAGAAACATAATTCGTTGGACATCATGGAGGCAGGAGCGTTTTACCTGCTGCTGTTGGCTTTGACGGGGATTTCATCGACGCTTAGCTTTTATGGAGATAGCATTACTTTCCAGCCTGCACATAAGCAGAGGGATGGGACGTACAAGGTATGTATTCTTTTTAAATCACTATCTGCCTAAAATAGTCATGCTGTAATATATTGTAATATAGAACTGCAAATAAATCATAAAGTTGAATGCTAGAGGGTTACTTATTTGAGAAGTCTACGGTAACAATAATTGTATATCATCATCAAGTTTTGCCTTTAAAATAATTCAAATAAAGCATACATAATATAAGGGAACTAATATGGACTTAATGAACCTGTGTGCTTCATTAAGTCCATATACAAATATTTTTTAACAGTTGCATCTCAAAATGTGTTTATTGAACATGAGCTTATCAGAGTGTGAAAAACCTGAAAGTCAATGATATCTGTTACGCCATCTTCAAAGTATTCACTGGCTTGACTTTGAGGGGTTTTTTTTTTTTTGGAACCTGCTAAGTCCAGCAAACAGTACAAAAATCTGGTTGAACAAACATGAACATTCTTTTCATCCAGTTTTCTCAGTTTCACCGAGTTAACTGTCTACTATACGTGGTATCAATGCTGTTATTTCCCCTGTAGGTGACTTTTCATCACAGACAGAATGGCAGAAGCAGCTGCCAGGACAAGCCATTGCACACATGTGAGAGTGAGGTTTGCACGAGCTTCGTAGAGTCCAGTTTCCTACAAACGGACCAGGATGATACGGGCCAGGGCAGGTGGTGCCAGTCTGAAATGCACGCAACAGCAGCCGTCCGGAAGAATCAAACATCCTTCTCTCTGAAGTAAGCCGAGCTCACAACAATCCAACTACTCTGACTTCATACTTCCTGTGTTTCAACTGTGGTTGTTACCCAAATGCCTATGTGGGACTCAATGATAGTCAATGTGTAACACTGCATAAGTAAACCAAACCTAAGTAATGACATTAAACATTGCTGTAAAGACATTTAAAAAGGATGAGGAGTGGACTCCTTAAACAGAGCTGAAAAGCACAAAAACGCAGGTTACACTTACATTTTTTGTTAATTATAACCTTTAATTGTACTGAACTTTTGAACAAATTCCTCCGACTTTCAGTCAAAACATACAGAAAAATGCCATAAAGAAATATAAAAATATAACTTGGACAAATAGAAATAACTTAGATTTGATTTGTATTTATATATTTGTATTTTTGAAAATAACATAACAAATGACATTAAACTGAAAACATTTTTAAATGAATACTATTTTGCTGCTTTGATTTCACGGTATCATTAGCCCTGGCTCACTGCCGTTAATGTAATTAGCAACACTGTGTGTTTCTGAATATCAGTGATAGGAAAAGCACAGGTTTTAATAATGAACTATTCAAATGTTGAGTAAGCCAGCATGCCACTAGGAACACATATTTGTGTTTAAAATCCATTAATACATGAGTTTTGCATACACCAGGAAGCTGAACTCAAGGCAACTAAATGGTATTCAGCCATCAGTCACTTTATTTCTAACAGCTAGGCCTTTGTAGTTGTGACAGGTCAAAATGTCTTCAGTGGAAAAAGGCCTATCCCCTGATACACATTCTTGAAATGGTGTCATTTTAAAAAACATGATGGCCTACACACAAGAGTCCTCGTCATGTTTAACATATATGGGTTCTGTAATCGTCAGTACATATGTATTTTTAGATTTGCCATGGAACAAACTAATTTTTTTTTCTAAATCCAAATATCCAATTGACTCCCTTTATTATTATTACAACATGTGTACACTTGTATTTGTTTCATTTCAAATATGTTGTTTATAGGGTCCAATATTTTGTATGTAAAAATATGTTTTTGTTTATTTTAATCTTCTGGCCTATCAGTGGCATAAGGAACAGAAAATATCAAATAGCTATGCTATGAGGAAATGAACATTGCCAAAAGGGTGTGTTTATGTGCAGGGATCAGGTAAACAATGACAGAGCTGCTTTTGAAACAGTTGATGTGGTTTCGTTTTTAGTACTTCCAAGTTGCATCAATGTATTTCATATTGAGAGCACACTGTATCTTCTTGTCTTCAGCCAATCAGGCTGCTGCTGGGGGTCTAATGTGGACGGAAAAACTAATTGGACGTCTGAGGCAGAGTTGGACCTTGGAAGTCGATCTGACTCACACGCCCTCAACAGCTGCCCCTTAACGACAACGGTGTCTTCTTTACGGTAAAAATATATATATTTTTAGAAACAAAGACAATGAAAAGCACATATAGCAGAGCTCTGCAGGTAAAGAAGAGTACAAACACCACCTGTAAGATATATATATATATATATATATATATATATATATATATATATATATATATATATATATAATGGAATACCACTCCCATATTAGCAAAATATATTTTTGCCATAGTATCATTGTTTGCTCTTTACATGATCAGCCCTACCCTAATCCCTTAAACACATTAACAACACTTCTGAGATGTTGCACATAATGTTACACATGATCATCAGCAGATCATGTGTAACATTAAATTAAAACAAATTGTGATGAAAATGTTTTTATATTTTTATTTGTCATTGTGATAAATATGTGTTATGGTATTTGTGATTCTTCATCTGTAAATCCTAGAGGAAAATAAAACAAACAAACCAAGATGCAAAGTGTTTTTAACTAAAATATGATTCTGTGTACAACTGTGTTTCACTTATAGTAAACACAAATTCAATTTTGTTTTCATGCAGGGTGCCTCAGAACTGCTTCTCACAGATTCATATCCTGGCACACGACCCCGATGGAGATCACGTGAGATGTCGCTTTAGTTCAGATGCTGCAGCTCCACCAAACTTCACTCTTGATGAGGTAATGCATATAAAATGTTAAAAACTAACAGGAGCTGTAATGATCATTTGCAACACTAAGCATTCAACAGTAATATCATTTTCTCAACTTGTATATCATTTTTTATTTTAGTTTAATATATTTAGCTTTATCATGGATGCTAACGTAGTAGTAGGGGTCCTGGTTACACATTTACAATATATATTTACCTACCATACTGTATTTTAGACAAAGTTTTAAAAGTACTTATTACTCATACACATTTTTGCCAAAGCTTTTACATTTTTAACGTTAAGAAATAATTTTCTTCAACTCTTTGAATATTCAGAGAGATATAGGTATTTCGTTTAAAAGCAGTGGTGGAATGTAAGAACATGTACTCAAACTCTGCATTTAAATACAATTTTGAGGTACTTGTACTTTATTATTTCCTTTTCTGCCATTTTATACTTCTTCTCCATTTAATAATAAATACATAATATTGAATGTAATCTCCACTACATTTATTTGACATGTGAAATTACAAGTGACAAATGTACTCATTCATACAAAAAGTATACAACATTTGCTCGACATAGACACATTTCAACGTTGCAAAACAAAAATTAAACATGATAGTGATAAAAACATAATGATATTTTAAAATAAAAATATGTTAAGAGATATTATGCATAATGAGATAATTTAAGTACAATTGGGTGATAATAACTTTAGTTAAATTACGTTCTGAACTCTTGATTTTGACTTGTTTTGGGTTATATTTGGTGTGGTCATTTTAAATAATATTATAACTCTCTGTGTCCTGCCAGAGTAAATGCGTACTCAGTACTAAAGGTGAAGTGGATGTTGGTGTCCACGTGTTCGAGCTGATGCTGGAGGACTTCTCAAGGAAAAACATCACTTTGACCTACGCAGACGGGACCTCCGTATTTCGGGTGGGCTCCGACATGAACTCCCCCCCTCTCTGCAAAGTGAAGCTGCAGTTCTCCATGGAGAGTGAGTTAATGTTCATTAGAGAGACACATCTGGACATATGTCTGATTCTAAAGACACTTGATATTTTTAAGTTGTGATATTGTGATGAAAAGGGTCATGAAGTGATTATAAGAGAGATGCAATTGTTATGTCACATTTCCGTTGCAACATTCTATTTTGATTGAAAAACAGTTCAGCGATAATGTTAAGTTGAAACCATTACCTCAAAATGCAATTTCTTTATTTCCAAAGCGCTTAGTCGTGTCTATTTTTTAAAGATAAATTACCAGTGATGCCTTTTTTAATCACTGTTAATGGATTATCCCTGCTCCCTTAAGTCATTGGTTGTCCTAAAAATTAAACAAGTCTACAATGACCCTCATATCCTAACCCTAACCCTAACTCATGACTGCCTCTAAAATAAGCTGATAGATTGTTATTCTAGAGACATGCAATGGACAACACATGACTTCAGGAAGTTCAGAAACCCCAACAAAAAGCCCAAGTCTAAGAAAACTAAAAACTGAATTCCTCTTGTATCTGTGTTTCAGTTCTTCCTCCACTATCAAGCTGTGAACATGGCCGTGTGCAGCCCATGTTCTTGTCTAAGACTCCTTCACATGGTGATGTTCTTCATGCCACCATGGGTCAGATATTCAAGCTTTATGCTCAAGCAAAGGCTACAGAGGCCAGGTATATAATGTTAGAGAAAGACCCCGTATTATGGACAAGCAACATGTCAGGATTTTAAGTTGTTTCTTTTTGTCTCCATTCCTGAAGCATAAATGACTTCCAGGTCAGTGGCCCTCAGAACATGACCAAAGAGTTCAAAGCTGGTGAGCAAGGAACAGCTGAGTTGATTCTGAGCTGGACGCCACTGCACAGCGACCTGTACCGAATCGTCCCGGTCTGCTTCACTGCAGAGACCAATCAAAGGTGAATGCTCTTATCTACTTAATGTGTGCTATCATTTCCTGCTTATGTATGGTGGACTGACCGGCAGGGACAACAGTATATAAATCATTACCATTACTTATGTTCTTCTTCGTGTTGCATTTTGTACTAAAACGTATTTTCTGTTTTTGCAGCCAATCAGATATGAGGTGTGTTGTTGTCCTGGTGACCCAAGCAGCTCTCATTCAAGGTTTGTTGATCAACATGGTTATCTCTGTTAAAGTTGCTTTGGAAATCCTCCTAATGAGTCTCTCCGTAAATAGATTGGGTTTACTTTGCGATGTTCATACTACTCACTCGTCACCGGCTTGAGTTTCTAAACAGGATACATGTATTTATTATCCTTGCAAGAACCTTGTCCTTCACATGCTTATATACAAGAGAGGGTGTTACACAAGATGGAGAAATATCGGTTCAAGGCAGTATTCAATGGGCAAAACACAACAATATTCACGAAACTGTGTCTCAGCCTAAGAAATGTTAAGAAGCCCTGAGACTCTCAGGGATTCTTAACATTTAACAACCTATTCATGTGTCATACCCACTTAACGGGAAGAAATTCAGCTAACTGACGATATGAAAATGTTTACCGAAACAAAACACAAGTCTAACGCCGAGTCTCTGAAACAGCACTAAGCGAAAAAATGCTAACGCACTTAGCGCAGAACTCACGGTAGAAATATTTTATACTTCATCGGTTCTGCACAAACAAGATATCATCTGAAAGCTGAGATTCCATAGATTCCAATGTTATAAGTATCATCACTCCACGACCAAAACTCTACACTACCGTTGCTGTTTACTGATAAAAAGTTGTGTTCAAGGGCATTAAATCGAAGATAAACGCTGCTGAAGGTTAATCCAATGTATCTGTGTCACTTTGAAATGATTACTGATAATCCATCGTCATATTTATGGCAATAAGCCTAGTTTTCAGTTTTCATTTTTCGGAGCATAACATAGCTTTCGGTTTGGGCAAACTGCGTGCGCATCACTCTCTAATAATATTGAATACTTAATTATTGGGGAAGAGTCTTGTTTTTGTGACTGAAAGGTCTCAGTAGAAGCTCTATTATTATTATGTTTTCCTATCGCTTTCATTTCATCAGTTTCAATGTGAGCCTCTTAACATGGTATCACACACATGAATGCAATAAATAACTTTGGGCAAACTGCGTGCGCATCACTGACACTCCTCGTGGTAACGTGTAGGTGGATTTAGGAACTTCCCTCTCTATTCTATTGGCTCTAATGGTTCAAAATAAGTGTCAATCATCAAAATCGGCCAATGGGTTCCAGAGATATGGCAAATACACCCAAATAAACCTCTCTAAAAAGGTCAAATTTCACTTCTTTGGATCAATCTGGATACAGGGTACAGTTTGGATTCTTAGAGCTTTTAGTCTACTATCCCATCATTTAAGGTTGGTTTTCACTATAAGTAATAATGGGTTTGTTTTGGACGGAAACTATAATTTACATTTTTTTACTATGTTCAATCTGAATTTACTCTAAAATAAAAAAAATTCTATATTGATTCTGACTTTTCTACATCCAACTCACAGGTTTATCATTGCTTTGAGAAAAAAGATTATTAATTTTTCCCTTTTAGAAGTGAAGATATGGTCATTTGTTCTGGGAATGTCATTTTCGAGCCTGAGACCTGAAAAACAGGCTTGGGGCTTAACAGGTTTTTAAAGCCTCTACATTTCTGGGGATCTTAAAATTAAGTCTATGCGAATAGTAATTTTCCACCTCAAGTAGTCAATATTTCCCCATTACATGGAAATGTTGTAGTTTATAGTCAATTTGCAACATTAACATGACGGTGCGTAAGGTTTGAAAAAATGCACTGAGTGTGTTGTGAGGGTTCAGCAATGTCCAGTCTACCGATATACTGCCAAGATGATGAGAATTCGAGTCAGCGTTGGACATTTTGGTTGGTCTCCCAGACTTTAATGGCAAATTCTGAATGAATCAGTAGTTTGATTCAAGTTCTTGCTACCTTATTATTTAAAGTTCTATGCTGTCTTTGAATTTGATGTCTACCTTGAACCACTTTTTGACACTCTGGAATCCTTTATTGAATCCGTCTATCCTTTGTAGTCTAACCACAGTACTCTCAGAAAGTAGGTTATCCGAAGTGTCTAGTAATTCTGATCCAACCATTATATAGAAAAAGGGGTGTACTCAAAAAGCAAATCACATTCAGAAAATAACACGTGTATGTATTTTAGAACTTCAGATGAGTAAAACTGTTACATAGATAATCTTAGAATGTGGAGAAAAATGTTGTGTCACGTTTTGTCCCCATTTACAACTGGCTTTAATAATATAAAATGTACATCTGAACATCTTTGGTAGCCCTTATTAAGAAATAAGTTAAGTTAACGTACTTGTGATTTATTAACAGGGAAAGCTACTGTTACTTGCTCACCAAACAAGATGACAGTGGCTCTGGATAAATCTTCCATGCCTGGCATCGACGTCAACTTCCTTCAGTTGATAGATTCGTCATGCTCTCTCACCTCCAACGGCACTCACATCCTGGGCGTCATGTCGTTCAGCACCTGCGGCACCAAACTTCTGGTTAGGAAAAACGTTTACATTATAATAGGGAGGCTGTGACTCAGTGGGTAGTGTGCTGGACTTCGAATCGGGGGGGTAGCAAGTTCGAGTTCCACTGCAGTCAGCATGTCGTTGTGTCCCTGGGCAAAACACTTCACCCCAAATTGCTCCTGTGGGGATTGTCCACAGTACTGAATGTATGTAAGTCGCTTTGGATAAAAGCGTCTAACAAATGATACAAAATGTTCTATCTGATACATTTGCAACTGGTTATAGTTATAGGTTTTTTGCATGGCGATTAGAAGAACACTATAAAACATGTCAAAATGTCTGCATTGTGTGAACTCCACATTTTTGTTAATTTCCTTTTAAGAAACTAACGTGTTTATATCACTTTTATTTTTCTTAAATACAGGACAAAGGGGACTTTCTGGTTTTCGCAAATGAGATTCTGTCCTACGAGCTTCCCAGCGAGGTTATTATCCGCAGGAAGGCCATTAAAATCGATATCTCTTGCCAGTTTCCAAAAACCATCAGCATCTCCAGCTACTACAACCTCCAGAAGTCTAAATACATTTTCACAGAGTCCAACTTCGGCAGTTTTGGATACACTTTTGAGATATACAATGACAACAACTTTACAAGTAAGGTGGAAGCCAGCAACTATCCAGTGGAAGTCATGCTGTTGGATACAATTTACATGGGCATTCAGGCAGATTCGGAACTACCAAGCGTGACCTTGTTTGTTGAATCATGCAAAGCCACTCCTAATAACAACCCCGAAAATGTCCTCTCCTATGACCTCGTCAAGAACGGGTGAGTGCTGATGCTTTCTGGGAATCACAAACTGTTTGATTTAAGACATGGGCATATCATAATAAGGATATTTAATATGCAGTTCCTTAATCTGTGTGTGTGTTTGACATGCTACAATTTATATTTCTCACAGGTGTCTTAAGGATGAGACAGTTGTGGTCTACCCATCCAATCAAAAAACCTACAACTTTGAAGTTCAAGCCTTCAAATTCAGTGGAAACTATGAACAGGTAATAATATTGAATACTTAATTATTGGGGAAGAGTCTAGTTTTTTTGACTGAAAGGTCTCAGTAGAAATTCTATTATTATTATGTTTTCCTGTCACTTTCATTTCATCAGTTTCAATGTGAGCCTCTTAACATGGTATCACACACATGAATGCAATAAATAACTTACAGAAGATGCGATGCCCAGTTGAATTTGGTGGTAAACTTGAAGCATGATCTGAAATGAGGGACTTCTCAAAGCATTTGGCCAAAGAAGGCTGTACTTGATTAAAAAGCAACTGTAGAGTTGATTATGACAGGAGCACTGGAGAAAACTGTGTAGTATTATCGAATGAAGAGGGCGAAAAAAGGGAACGTTTTACAGGAGGGATAGGTCAAACTAACAACTTTAATACAGAAGAGCTTACATGAAAAAACAAGTCACAAGGTTTTATCTTTAAGTTAAGGACGTCACTCCTTTAACAAATGAATAACTTGTCATTTGATTCTGAAAACAAAAAACGATCCTGCAAAGATCTGCTCCCAATGTCTGTTTTTAAAATAATATAACATGTTTATCCATGGGTTAAAAAATGGAGAGACAATTGGAGATGTAAAATTATCAAATGTATCCCCATCGTCAGTTTCACCATTTATCTCTCATGCACTGAAAAACTGAAACGTTGACTTTAATGAAATGTATTACACCAACACATTTCTAACTAACTGTAAAAGGTTAGGTGAAAGAAATAATATTAGGTTGAACCTATCATTTAGTATTTAAACGTAATATTATTGCTTTCATCTAACCTAATACAGTTTTGTGAAAGCCGTCGACATAATACATTTAATTGAAGTCAACTATAGAGTATATATATTTGTTGTTGTTGTTTATGTTTACACAAATAGAATTTGGCAAAGCTGCAATATTTACCTACAATTCAAAGTGGTTAATTGGTTTAGAACTACAAAAACAAGTAGTAGAGGTATTCCTGTTATACTTATTAAAAGTGAATCTACTACTGGCAGCCAATCAGAGTTGAGAAGTCTCAGTGGCCATGGTACGACTACTCAATACAGACAAAAGAACGGTTAAGACCAGATGAAATGGGATGAAAAACAACCTGAATATTGTGAAACGACATGTTTGATTGCAAAAAACTGTGCAACATGACCCATAGTTCCCTCTTGTTGAAGCATGAATTGATTTCCTTTTCATCTAAACCACCCCCCCCCCCCACTCACAGGTGTACATCACCTGCTCCGTCATCCTGTGTGAGCCTGGGACTCCCTATTCAAGATGTGCCCAGGGCTGTCTGTCAGATCCATCCCGCAGACGCAGGAGATCGCTTGTCAAGGAGACATTCAGCCACTCAATTACCCAGGGTCCTTTCCGGTTTATCGGGCACGCTGATCCCATTGCAGCCATGGATCAAAACCTTGCTGTGGTTAAAAAGAGTCCAGCCATGGATGTTAAACCTAGTGTGATGACGAAGGGCCGCCCAACTGCTGAAGGTTAGTGTGTGTCCTACCTGCACTGAAAAATCTGAAACGTTGACTTTAATTAAATGTATTATGTCAGCAAATTTCACATAACTGTATTAGATTAGATGAAAGCAATAATATTAAGTTGAACTTACTTATTGAATAACATTGCTTTCAACTAACCACCTAATAGAGTTATCAATCAATGTTTATTTATATAGCCCAATATCACAAATGTTAGATTTGTCTCAGTGGACTTCACAGTTTGTACAGAATATCATTATGACAATACGACATCCTCTGTCCTTGGACCCTCACATCGTACAAGGAAAAACTTCCAAAGAAACCCCACAGTTTAAAGGGGAAAACGGGAGAAACCTCAGGGAGAGCAACAGAGGAGCGATCCCTCTCCCAGGACGGACAGGCGTGCAATAGATGCCGTGTGTAAATTGAAAAGATAATACATTTGCAACATAGGTAGTCCAAATGTTTGGAAATGCATGTGTCTATAATAATAAGATGAATCCACGAGGATGTCAACAATCCTGTGGGAGCCATCAGGGAAGAAGTATGATGAGAGTCAGGCAGGACCACAGTGACAGGTTCAGCCACGACTCGAAGTCCAGGACTCAGATCAGGAATCAGGATCCCGGCGTAGATAGACACCAAAAAGAAATTTGGGGAAGCTGGGTTATTCGGAACATGAGAGTACACAGGTACAAACAGACAGAAGGAAGAAGTAAGGTGTCCCCCGACAAACTGCCTATAGCAGCAAAACTAGGGGCTGAATCTAATCAGCCCTAACTATAAGCTTTATCAAAAAGGAAGTTCTTAAGCGCACTCTTAAAAACAGAGTTATGTAAAATCTGTTGGCATAATACATTTAATTAAACTCAACGTTTCGTTTTTTTCAGTGTACCTATCTATCTATCTATCTATCTATCTATCTATCTATCTATCTATCTATCTATCTATCTATCTATCCATTTATCCATCTATCTATCTATCCATCTATCTATCCATCTATCTATCTATCTATCTATTTTATAAACTATAATAACATTATCCTGTTGTCTTTCAGTGATTGTACCATCAGTTCTTCTGGAAGACACTGAATCCAGCTCAGGAAGATGGGGAATCGAGGAGATCCTCAGTGCCAATATCAGCACCTTGGTCTTTGCCAGCGCCTTCTTTGTATCCATGGCGATGTTAGTTGCGGTTGTTGTTTACTTCACAAGGAAGAGAAATGAAGAAGACTGCAAAGCTCTCTTAAATTCTAGCTATGATAACTAAACCCAAATAATCTCAGTTCTACACTGCATGTTAATCCTTTATTGTTCTACGTACCACAGGCTTCAAAAAATTGCAACCCTATCCTTTAAAGAGTTACTCTTTTGAGGCTGATAACAATTAAATAGAATAGAACACCATGTTGGTCTTGGAACAATAGGCTCAGCTATCTCGCTTTCTATCTAGCTTTCTCTTATGTTGCAGGTCTTCGACCACTCCCAATTTATTTTCTAAACCAGTTTTAGGGTAGGGCACAACTTAAAAATGCTGGACTGCTGTCAAAACAGAATTCCATTCAGTCTGGTTTTGCTGGATTATTTTCCGCTGCCACTGTCTTGTTGTCAACTTCATGGGAAAAGGTTTCCAGTCATTTACTTAAGTTGTTTTAGAGTTGTTATGGTTAAGTAAGAATTAGCAGGAATAGTTGATAGAGTGATACTTGAATGTGTGGGAATTTGGGATTTATATATTTTACTTCTTTAGGACCCAAACAAGAATCTGTCATTTCATATCTTACATTAACTTGAAGTACATTATACACATTTTTACTCTAAGTGATGTACATTAAAGACCAGTTGTTTAGACTTAGGCACATTTGTATCAAGATATTCCTTTAAAAATACAAAACAAATGTACCAAAAACAGTGTAATAATCTTTAGCTTGATAATATGTTGCAGTATATTACATACAGTAATGAGATAACTTTTCATAGACATTTAGATTCTGTCAGTGAACTCTCTCAATAGACCAATACAGCTATATCTTTAACGGTGAAATCATATGTTTGTATTATCAAAATGGGCTTTTATTTACAATAAACGGGAAAATCTGCATTATATTGACATTTCTTTTGAAGAATTACTGATATCGCATAGAAAACACAACAATGTGTGTTTCTATTTTGTGTATGTGTTGATGCATTTCTCAAACGTAATTGATATTTGGGGATGTGTTAGTATGCTAACATGCTCACAGTGACAAGTTGATGTTCAGCAGATTTGGGGTCCAACATGTTCAACATTTGAGTTGAGACAGTAAGCGTGCAAAGGTTTGCTGAATCGCACTCAACGCAAAGTATAGCGATTATGATGGGAATTTCATCAAATAAAAAATGTTAGATGACGAAGGCAATACATTAAAAGTTGAGGTATCAGGAATACTTGGACAAATGAGAAAAAGCAACAACCTCTAGGTGTGAAATGTGAAGCCAATGCCAAAGTACCTTTTGTAATATCTAGCAGGAGCGACTCATGGTTAAAAAAAAAGTGTGTGACTGTATAGAAGTCTATGAAAAGATTTATTAACTTATTTCCTAAAAAGCTTAAAGTTCTCAATCGCTAAGTCTTATTTAATAAAGCATGATGTTATTCTTTTAATATTATGGTCCCATTTAGAGTGAAATACAGAAAAGCAGCTCATGCTTTAGGACCTTTTTACCTTGTGATTGACAGGTCACAACCTCCATGTTCAGGGGCTTTCTGTGATTTCATATTATAGCTGTTACCTTGGACTGTTCAAAATGTGGACTCTCGTGTCAAAACTCAAGGCTTCAAAGTGGTAATCCACAAGCCAATGGGTGATGTTAAAATGACTACGTTTACTTCTTGTAAACAGTCTGTGCCTTGAGAAAGCTCAGGTTGGCACTGATGATCAGCACAGATGATCAGGTCCTGAAGGGTTACAGGTGGAATCTGGACTGACTATCGGAATTAAGAAATCTGGAGGAGCCATATGAGTAGAAAGATTCATCCCGCTTTCGTCTCATTAGTATGCATAAAAAATCTATCTTGCCTCAAAACGATGCAGAGAAACTAGTCCATGCATTTGTTACTTCAAGGCTGGATTATTGTAACTCCTTATTATCAGGGTGTACCAAGAAGTCAGTCAAGTCGCTTCAGCTGATTCAAAATGCTGCAGCTCGTGTACTAACCAGAGTTAGGAAAAGGGACCACATTACTCCTGTTCTGGCTGCCTTACACTGGCTCCCTATAGAACACAGGATAGAATTTAAAATTCTTCTTCTCACCTACAAAGCCCTTAATGGGCAGGCGCCATCTTACCTTAAAGAACTCATTATACCCTATTGTCCTACTAGGGCATTGCGTTCCAAGAATGCAGGGTTGTTGGTTGTTCCTAGAGTCTCTAAAAGTACAATGGGAGCCAGAGCCTTTTCTTATCAAGCTCCACTTTTGTGGAATCAGCTTCCAGTTTATGTTCGGACGGCAGACACCCTATCCGTTTTTAAGAGTGCGCTTAAGACCTTCCTTTTTGATAAAGCTTATAGTTAGGGCTGATTAGATTCAGCCCCTAGTTTTGCTGATATAGGCTTAGTTTGTCGGGGGACATCTTACTTCTTCCTTCTCTCTGTCTATACCTGTGTACTCTCATGTTCCGATTAACCCAGCTTCCCCAAATTTCTTTCTTTTTGGTGTCTATATACGCCGGGATCCGGAGTCATGGATGATCCTGCGGTCCTGTGTCATGGATTGCGAGTCCTGGATCTTGAGTCGTGGCTGTGGTCCTGGATCATAAGTCCTGGATGGATATCCTCGTGGATTCATCTTCTTATTATACACACATACATTTCCAAACATTTGGACTACCTATGTTGCAAATGTATTATCTATTCAATTTATATACGGCATCTATTGCACGTCTGTCCGTCCTGGGAGAGGGATCCCTCCTCTGTTGCTCTCCCTGAGGTTTCTCCCATTTTTCCCTTTAAACTGTGGGGTTTTCTCTGGAAGTTTTTCCTTGTACGATGTGAGGGTCTAAGGACAGAGGGTGTCGTATTGTCATACTGATATTCTGTACAAACTGTGAAGTCCACTGAGACAAATGTAACATTTGTGATATTGGGCTATATAAATAAACATTGATTGATTGATTGATTGATTGATAAAAAAAGGGACAGGTCACACCTCCCCCCATTATGCAAATGAGCTAAGTCCCGCCTCCCCTTTGATCGAGGTGTGAGATCTCAAGTAGGTGTGATATCCCAAGTAGGTGTGAGATCCGTCGATAGGAGGGGGTTGATGTATATTCACAGGTGTGAAAAGCCCCCACTGTTGCGCCTTATGGTGTATCATAAAAAATGTTTCAATCACATTAGTATGCATAAAAAGTGACAGGTGGGCCCGCCCCCAAGTCTATTAAAACAAAATGCCGCTTCCATCACATTAGTATGCATAAAAGTGACAGAAGGGCCCGCCCCAATTATGTGATGTCAGAAGACCGAGGGGGTGGAGTGAGATAAAAAAAAAAGAACCCCGTGCAGATAAAAAGCCAGTCATTTCCAATCATCAAGTCATCTTTCCAAAAAGAAAAAATGGCCAAGAGACGCCTCGATATGGGTTTAATCAGCGAGACGCCTGTGACAACTTACCGCCATCCATCCGGAGCGCCAATCAAGAAACGGATGCAGTATCTGTGCCGGGTTCAAACACCTCCGGTCGAAGATCTTGAAGAGAAATGGCTTCTGGAAAATGAACATGTTTGGGGATACGTATTCAACTATATGGCGAATGAACTGCATTTCTACAATCTGAAGAATGGAGAAACGTATGGACCCCACAGTGTTAAAGCGACGTTGACCTCAACAGATTGGGCTGTGTTAACTCTGGTGTCTTCCAGAGATCTCCACGCAACCATTGTATCGGAAGAAGTAGTGCATCAAGAAAATACTGTGAAACCAGCGGTGTACAAGATATTTGCAACAAAAAGCAAAGAAACGCAAACAAAAAGCGAGATCAGAGAAGAGTTTTCACCGTTACCCCCCAATGTGGAGGAAGAAGAAGGAAATATCCCCCCGCCGCCAGAAGTGAAAAGAGTCCTGACAAGCACCGTCTGGGAAACTAAAAGCGGACCATCTGGGCGATGGTATTACCGCGCAAGCCGTTTGCTGATGCAGGGGGGAGGGGTTCTCTCTAAAACACAGTGTCCTGCCATCTCTCTCTGTTTCTGCTGATGTGTAAAATATACAAAATAACGTTTTATATACTTACTCTCTTGTTAAAAGGTGATGAAGTTTGTAGCGTAAGCCAGCCATCAGTGTTCTAGTTTTAAGGATCGAAGGATCCAATGTATTTTTAAATGGAGCAGAAATAGAACTAGTCTCCCAGTGCAAGTATCTTGAACAGAGAGTGTCATATTGGACTCGCACTTGACTTTTTAACATATCCAGAAAGTATCCAATACCATGAAATTCAACTTGCAACATTTCAAACAAATTAAACCTTTTTCTTAACTGTCAATGCTGCAAAGTCATACCTCCACTGTATGATTCCACCTGAAACCCATAGAACAGCTGTTCAAGAGAGCTATCCAGGTGTTTGACAGAAAGCCACAGTCATACCACCACTGTACCATCCTTGAATATGCTGCTCATGCTCTTTCTGCATGTCATGTATTTATTTTTGCTGTATGTATATATATAAATGTCATGTTCTTATATGCTGTATGTGACGGGGCTATAGATGGAAATTAGCTCAGAGCTAAAATCCGGCTCATTTACACTTGTAAGCATTATATTTGTTTTAAAGTGTTCATCAATGTGCACTACGGTAGCCCTGAAGAAAATTAAACATTAAAATATGTTATCGATGTCTCCATTCCCAGTTTGTTTTGGGAATAATTGCGATGTTTACTATGTTTTTGGTAGCTCTTAACAAAACAGAATTTTTGTAAAAGACTACGACTCTAAAAGGCAAGTTTATGATTTTAACACTGTTTCGATTAAACAATACATTATACAATATTACGACATTTTGCCATATTTTTAACACAATCTTTTTTCTTTGGTTGTAGGGCTTCAAGATATTTTGCATGTCATGCATAAACACGGTGTCATCTTTTCCTTGAAACTGACGTGCTGCCCGTTTTACAAAACAAGTTATTTTTCTGCTTCTTCATCCTCTGAATTTTCCTCCCCCGTCCTTCTTCCTTCAGCCAGCACAACAAGAATCAAGGTGGATCTGTGAAATGAAACATCTCTTCCCAAAGCGTGACTTCCCTATTGAGAGCATGCGTCTAGGGCAGTAGGGTCTAAACCAATTGGCCAGATATGCTAACATGCAGAACGTATGGTATGTTTGAAGACTAACCATTTATCCAGTTCAAGCTGTCTTTAAGATGTGACATTGCGCTCTGACTATCCCCCGTAAAATCGTGACATACTATTACTTATTCTGAAATTTGACCTCTTGCTGCTTGGTTGAAAATGATAGATGAAAAAATAACTTTAAAAAAAAAGACTCAAACAGCGAGGGACATTATACTGGTGAAAAAACTCTCAACGACGATGTTCAGTAAACGATCAATCAAAATCGAAGGATCCAATGTATTTTTAAATGGAGCAGAAATAGAACTAGTCTCCCAGTGCAAGTATCTTGAACAGGGAGTGTCATATTGGAACTCGCACTTGACTTTTTAAGAAACATATCCAGAAAGTATCCAATACCATTAAATTCAACTTGCAACATTTTAAACAAATTAGACCTTTTTCTTAACTGTCAATGCTGCAAAGTCATACCTCCACTGTATGATTCTATCCCACATTGAATACTGTTTTACAAACTGGTCGTTTGCTTGTGCCACACACCTGAAACCCATAGAACAGCTGTTCAAGAGAGCTATCCAGGTGTTTGACAGGAAGCCACAGTCATACCACCACTGTACCATCCTTGAAAATCACAATTTCTTGAGTTTTTGACATTTTTTATGTCTTTTAAAAGTATGTGTTTTTAAAAAAATAATATTTACATGGGCTGGCCCCCCTCCCCTTGGGGGAATTCATCCACAGAAAACACACTGGATGCAGCACTAGGTCAGAAACCAGAGGAGACTGTGAAGTCCACCACAGACGGACCACCTTTGGACAAAATGTCCTCTCCATTAAAGGCAGCTCATTGTGGAATAGCCCCCCCCAACTGAGATATGGGATTGTCCCACTCTCAATCGTTTTAAAGGTCAACTTAAAGAACTGTTGAGCAACAAACAGACGTGTAATCACTGTTAATTAAATGCACTTTAACACAGGGGTATCTCCTCTTGCACTTTATGTATTGCTTTTATCTTATCTTGCACTTTATATATCATAGCTGCTACATTGTACTGCCATGTGGTCAATGCTTGTATGCTGCTCATGCTCTTTCTGCATATCATGTATTTTATTTTTGCTGTATATATATATATAAATGTCATGTTCTTATATGCTGTATGGGACGGGACTACAGATGGAAATTAGCTCAAAGCTAAAATCCGGCTCATTTACACTTGTAAGCATTATTTTTGTTTTAAAGTGTTCATCAATGTGCACTACGGTAGCCCTGAAGAAAATTAAACATTAAAATATGTTATCGATGTCCCCATTCCGAGTTTGTTTTGGGAATAATTGCGATGTTTACTATGTTTTGGTAGCTCTTAACAAAACAAAATTTTTGTAAAAGACTGTGACTCTAAAAGGCAAGTTTGTGATTTTAACACTGTTTCGATGAAACAATACATTATACAATATTACGACTTTTTGCCATATTTTTAACACAATATACTTGTACCTTTTATTTTTTTGTGGTTGTAGGGCTTCAGGATATTTTGCATGTCATGCATAAACACGGTGTCATCTTTTCCTTGAAACTGACGTGCTGCCCGTTTTACAAAACAAGTTATTTTTCTGCTTCTTCCTCCTCTGAATTTTCCTCCCCCGTCCCTCTTCCTTCAGCCAGCACAACAAGAATCAAGGTGGATCTGTGAAATGAAACACCTCTTCCCAAAGTGTGATTTCCCTATTGAGAGCATGCGTCTAGGGCAGTAGGGTCTAAGCCAATTGGCCAGATAAACTAACATGCAGAACGTACGGTATGTTTGAAGACTAACCATTTATCCAGTTCAAGCTGTCTTTAAGATGTGACATTGCGCTCTGACTATTTCCCGTAAAATGGTGACAAACTATTACTTATTCTTAAATTTGACCTCTTGCTGCTTGGTTGAAAATGATAGTTGAAAAATAACTTAAAAAAAAAAAAAAGACTCAAACAGCGAGGGACATTATACTGGTGAAAAGATCTCTCAATTATACAGATGACTCCCCCTCCACTCAACGCAATAAGTCCCTCCCTCCACTCAGCAAAGCATCTAAAACTAAGGACCCCACTAAGACGACAGTTTGAAAACTAGCTATGGATCTGAGAAAAACCAAGTCTCCCCCGTGAGTTGCAGCCAGGAACAAACTCCTGGACTACCATCATCACCACCATTCTGGACACCCGAATCTTGCAGTACTACTGCTGCTTATTTTGCTCCTTGGGCCAAGACTTCTCTGTTTATGGACACAGTGAAATCAGTGTTGGTTGATATTGTGGAGGGGGTGATACATCGGTACAGAGAAGAAATATGCAACGGATGCCGAGTCAGTCACCCCGGCCAGAGGCAACACGATTGTCTGAATGACATGCCCGATTTTTTCTTCAGAAACAATTACAACACGTCAATGAAAAGACTCTGGCTCACCGACTTCATTACTGAGATCGACCAGACTCTTATTGATAAAGAAATTGTCACGGATGATTGGAGGATCCAAGGCGCTTCGGAGGCTTTTCTGCACAATCTCAAAAATTGTAGACGCCTCAAGGAGAGACTTGAAAAGATCCATGCCGAGTTGGATGGAGAAGAAGAAGACTAATAACCTGCGGTTGGTTGAAGCCAGGGATTTTTTCTTTTTCGATACATTGACTTTTTCTTTAAAGTAAAATAAAAATGGGGAACTACTATGCAAAACGCTCCGTATATATTGATCAGAATGTAGTCAATACCCTTTTAATAAGTGTGGTGATGAGGACGATTGAAAACAGAGTGAATAGTGATCCCCGTGTAAACAGAATGGCTGAAGTTTGTAAACTAGAAGACATTTTGGATATCGTTCGTTCTGGCAGTACTATTCCTGGTCATTGGGAAACGATTGTAAACGAAACATTTAAAGTTGTCCTGGAATCTTCATTTTCCGAAACATTTTGTAACATTACCGAAGAAATGAAACAAACATCAAAAGTGTATCATGTGCTCTCATGCTATGCTCATGTATGCTCTGTTTGTAGATGTAATGCATCTTTGTGTCAAAAACAGCATACACATGAATATTTTGACTGAAGTGAAAAAACTCCATCATGATATTTCCAGTAATCTGGGGAATTCTAAGCTGGAGACGGTCCTGGGGATGTTACAATCAGTATAACTATTGATTTTGTGTGTGAAAATGTTTAAATGTAAATAGGACATTTTTTTTTTTAAATAAAAAAAAGTGTTTTTTACATTTTAAAACCTGTTGTCTTCATTATAGCAAGGGGAGCGTGTCTGATACATGTGTATTACAGTCCTTCACATGCACTGTTGTCTTCATTATAACAAGGGGAGGGTAACAGTGAAGATGTATGATACATGTGTATTGAAACGTGCGTATTATACCCCCACAGAAACACAGAAACATGGAAACACAGAAACACAGAAAACACTGAAACCACTGAAACACTGAAAAAACACAGAAACACAGAAACACAGACACACAGAAACACCGAAACACAGAACTACAGAAACACAGAAACACAGAAACACAGAACCACAGAGACACAGAAACACAGAAACACAAAAACATGGAAACACAGAAACACAGAAAACACAGAAACACAGAAACACAAAAACACAAAAACACAGAGAAACACAGAAACACAGAAACACAAAAACACTGAAACACCGACACACCGAGACACAGAACCACAGAAACACAGAAACACAAAAACACAGAAACACAGAAACGCAAAAATACAGACACAAAGAAAACACAGAAACACAGAAACACAAAAACAAAGAAACACCGACACACAGAAACACAGAAAACACAGAAACACAGAACCACAGAAACACAGAAACACAAAAAATACAAAAACACTGAAACACCGACACACAGAAACACCGAAAACACTGAAAACACAAAAAACAGGCTTGTGTGCTAGTATGGTTTTTGAATAAACACATCAGTATTTTAAAAAGTCGATGGGAGGCTGATACTATTTGACTTTTTAAAATAATGATGTGTTTATTCAAAAACCATACTAGCACACAAGCCTGTTTTTTGTGTTTTCAGTGTTTTCGGTGTTTCTGTGTGTCGGTGTTTCAGTGTTTTTGTATTTTTTGTGTTTTTGTGTTTCTGTGTTTTCTGTGTTTTCTGTGTTTCTGTGGTTCTGTGTTTCTGTGTTTTCTGTGTTTCTTTGTGTCGGTGTTTCTGTGTTTTTGTGTTTCTGTGTTTTCTTTGTGTCTGTGTTTTTGCGTTTCTGTGTTTCTGTGTTTTTGTGTTTCTGTGTTTCTGTGGTTCTGTGTCTCGGTGTGTCGGTGTTTCAGTGTTTCAGTGTTTCAGTGTTTCTGTGTTTCTCTGTGTTTTTGTGTTTCTGTGTTTCTGTGTTTTCTGTGTTTCTGTGTTTCCATGTTTTTGTGTTTCTGTGTCTCTGTGGTTCTGTGTTTCTGTGTTTCTGTAGTTCTGTGTCTCTGTGTTTCGGTGTTTCTGTGTGTCTGTGTTTCAGTGTTTCTGTGTTTTTTCAGTGTTTCAGTGGTTTCAGTGTTTTCTGTGTTTCTGTGTTTCTGTGTTTCCATGTTTCTGTGTTTCTGTGGGGGTATAATACGCACGTTTCAATACACATGTATCATACATCTTCACTGTTACCCTCCCCTTGTTATAATGAAGACAACAGTGCATGTGAAGGACTGTAATACACATGTATCAGACACGCTCCCCTTGCTATAATGAAGACAACAGTTTTTAAAATGTAAAAAACACTTTTTTTAATAAAAAAAAAAAAATGTCCTATTTACCTTTAAACATTTTCACACACAAAATCAATAGTTATACTGATTGTAACATCCCCAGGACCGTCTCCAGCTTAGAATTCCCCAGATTACTGGAAATATCATGATGGAGTTTTTTCACTTCAGTCAAAATATTCATGTGTATGCTGTTTTTGACACAAAGATGCATTACATCTACAAACAGAGCATACAATGAGAGCACATGATACACTTTTGATGTTTGTTTCATTTCTTCGGTAATGTTACAGAATGTTTCGGAAAATGAATATTCCAGGACCACTTTAAATGTTTCGTTTACAATCGTTTCCCAATGACCAGGAATAGTACTGCCAGAACGAACGATATCCAAAATGTCTTCTAGTTTACAAACTTCAGCCATTCTGTTTACACGGGGATCACTATTCACTCTGTTTTCAATCGTCCTCATCACCACACTTATTAAAAGGGTATTGACTACATTCTGATCAATATATACGGAGCGTTTTGCATAGTAGTTCCCCATTTTTATTTTACTTTAAAGAAAAAGTCAATGTATCGAAAAAGAAAAAATCCCTGGCTTCAACCAACCGCAGGTTATTAGTCTTCTTCTTCTCCATCCAACTCGGCATGGATCTTTTCAAGTCTCTCCTTGAGGCGTCTACAATTTTTGAGATTGTGCAGAAAAGCCTCCGAAGCGCCTTGGATCCTCCAATCATCCGTGACAATTTCTTTATCAATAAGAGTCTGGTCGATCTCAGTAATGAAGTGAGTTAGCCAGAGTCTTTTCATTAACGTGTTGTAATTGTTTCTGAAGAAAAAATCGGGCATGTCATTCAGACAATCGTGTTGCCTCTGGCCGGGGTGACTGACTCGGCATCCGTTGCATATTTCTTCTCTGTACCGATGTATCACCCCCTCCACAATATCAACCAACACTGATTTCACTGTGTCCATAAACAGAGAAGTCTTGGCCCAAGGAGCAAAATAAGCAGCAGTAGTACTGCAAGATTCGGGTGTCCAGAATGGTGGTGATGATGGTAGTCCAGGAGTTTGTTCCTGGCTGCAACTCACGGGGGAGACTTGGTTTTTCTCAGATCCATAGCTAGTTTTCAAACTGTCGTCTTAGTGGGGTCCTTAGTTTTAGATGCTTTGCTGAGTGGAGGGAGGGACTTATTGCGTTGAGTGGAGGGGGAGTCATCTGTATAATTGAGAGTTTTTTTCACCAGTATAATGTCCCTCGCTGTTTGAGTCTTTTTTTTTTTTTTAAGTTATTTTTCAACTATCATTTTCAACCAAGCAGCAAGAGGTCAAATTTAAGAATAAGTAATAGTTTGTCACCATTGTCAGAGCGCAATGTCACATCTTAAAGACAGCTTGAACTGGATAAATGGTTAGTCTTCAAACATACCGTACGTTCTGCATGTTAGTATATCTGGCCAATTGGTTTAGACCCTACTGCCCTAGACGCATGCTCTCAATAGGGAAGTCACACTTTGGGAAGAGGTGTTTCATTTCACAGATCCACCCTGATTCTTGTTGTGCTGGCTGAAGGAAGAGGGACGGGGGAGGAAAATTCAGAGGATGAAGAAGCAGAAAAATAACTTGTTTTGTAAAACGGGCAGCACGTCAGTTTCAAGGAAAAGATGACACCGTGTTTATGCATGACATGCAAAATATCTTGAAGCCCTACAACCACAAAAAAAAAGGTACAAGTATATTGTGTTAAAAATATGGCAAAAAGTCGTAATATTGTATAATGTATTGTTTCATCGAAAATCACAAACTTGCCTTTTAGAGTCGCAGTCTTTTACAAAAATTCTGTTTTGTTAAGAGCTACCAAAACATAGTAAACATCGCAATTATTCCCAAAACAAACTCGGAATGGGGACATCGATAACATATTTTAATGTTTAATTTTCTTCAGGGCTACCGTAGTGCACATTGATGAACACTTTAAAACAAAAATAATGCTTACAAGTGTAAATGAGCCGGATTTTAGCTTTGAGCTAATTTCCATCTGTAGTCCCGTCCCATACAGCATATAAGAACATGACATTTATATATATATATATACAGCAAAAATAAAATACATGATATGCAGAAAGAGCATGAGCAGCATACAAGCATTGACCACATGGCAGTACAATGTAGCAGCTATGATATATAAAGTGCAAGATAAGATAAAAGCAATACATAAAGTGCAAGAGGAGATACCCCTGTGTTAAAGTGCATTTATTTAACAGTGATTACACGTCTGTTTGTTGCTCAACAGTTCTTTAAGTTGACCTTTAAAACTATTGAGAGTGGGACAATCCCATATCTCAGTTGGGGGGGGCTATTCCACAATGAGCTGCCTTTAATGGAGAGGACATTTTGTCCAAAGGTGGTCCGTCTCTGGTGGACTTCACAGTCTCCTCTGGTTTCTGACCTAGTGCTGCATCCAGTGTGTTTTCTGTGGATGAATTCCCCCAAGGGGAGGGGGGCCAGCCCATGTAAATATTATTTTTTTTAAAACACATACTATTAAAAGACATTAAAAATGTCAAAAACTCAAGAAATTGTGATTTTCAAGGATGGTACAGTGGTGTTATGACTGTGGCTTTCTGTCAAACACCTGGATAGCTCTCTTGAACAGCTGTTCTATGGGTTTCAGGTGTGTGGCACAAGCAAACGACCAGTTTGTAAAACAGTATTCAATGTGGGATAGAATCATACAGTGGAGGTATGACTTTGCAGCATTGACAGTTAAGAAAAAGGTCTAATTTGTTTAAAATGTTGCAAGTTGAATTTCATGGTATTGGATACTTTCTGGATATGTTTCTTAAAAAGTCAAGTGTGAGTTCCAATATGACACTCCCTGTTCAAGATGCTTGCACTGGGAGACTAGTTCTATTTCTGCTCCATTTAAAAATACATTGGATCCTTCGATTTTGATTGATCGTTTACTGAACATCGTCGTTGAGAGTTTTTTCACCAGTATAATGTCCCCCGCTGTTTGAGTCTTTTTTTTTTAAAGTTATTTTTTCATCTATCATTTTCAACCAAGCAGCAAGAGGTCAAATTTCAGAATAAGTAATAGTTTGTCACGATTTTACGGGGGATAGTCAGAGCGCAATGTCACATCTTAAAGACAGCTTGAACTGGATAAATGGTTAGTCTTCAAACATACCATACGTTCTGCATGTTAGTATATCTGGCCAATTGGTTTAGACCCTACTGCCCTAGACGCATGCTCTCAATAGGGAAGTCACGCTTTGGGAAGAGGTGTTTCATTTCACAGATCCACCTTGATTCTTGTTGTGCTGGCTGAAGGAAGAAGGACGGGGGAGGAAAATTCAGAGGATGAAGAAGCAGAAAAATAATTTGTTTTGTAAAACGGGCAGCGCGTCAGTTTCAAGGAAAAGATGACACCGTGTTTATGCATGACATGCAAAATATCTTGAAGCCCTACAACCGAAGAAAAAAGATTGTGTTAAAAATATGGCAAAATGTCGTAATATTGTATAATGTATTGTTTAATCGAAACAGTGTTAAAATCACAAACTTGCCATCTAGAGTCGTAGTCTTTTACAAAAATTCTGTTTTGTTAAGAGCTACCAAAAACATAGTAAACATCGCAATTATTCCCAAAACAAACTGGGAATGGAGACATCGATAACATATTTTAATGTTTAATTTTCTTCAGGGCTACCGTAGTGCACATTGATGAACACTTTAAAACAAATATAATGCTTACAAGTGTAAATGAGCCGGATTTTAGCTCTGAGCTAATTTCCATCTATAGCCCCGTCACATACAGCATATAAGAACATGACATTTATATATATACATACAGCAAAAATAAATACATGATATGCAGAAAGAGCATGAGCAGCATATTCAAGGATGGTACAGTGGTGGTATGACTGTGGCTTTCTGTCAAACACCTGGATAGCTCTCTTGAACAGCTGTTCTATGGGTTTCAGGTGTGTGGCACAAGCAAACGACCAGTTTGTAAAACAGTATTCAATGTGGGATAGAATCATACAGTGGAGGTATGACTTTGCAGCATTGACAGTTCAGAAAAAGGTTTAATTTGTTTAAAATGTTGCAAGTTGAATTTCATGGTATTGGATACTTTCTGGATATGTTAAAAAGTCAAGTGCGAGTCCAATATGACACTCCCTGTTCAAGATACTTGCACTGGGAGACTAGTTCTATTTCTGCTCCATTTAAAAATACATTGGATCCTTCGATCCTTAAAACTAGAACACTGATGGCTGGCTTACGCTACAAACTTCATCACCTTTTAACAAGAGAGTAAGTATATAAAACGTTATTTTGTATATTTTACACATCAGCAGAAACAGAGAGAGATGGCAGGACACTGTGTTTTAGAGAGAACCCCTCCCCCCTGCGTCAGCAAACGGCTTGCGCGGTAATACCATCGCCCAGATGGTCCGCTTTTAGTTTCCCAGACGGTGCTTGTCAGGACTCTTTTCACTTCTGGCGGCGGGGGGATATTTCCTTCTTCTTCCTCCACATTGGGGGGTAACGGTGAAAACTCTTCTCTGATCTCGCTTTTTGTTTGCGTTTCTTTGCTTTTTGTTGCAAATATCTTGTACACCGCTGTTTTCACAGTATTTTCTTGATGCACTACTTCTTCCGATACAATGGTTGCGTGGAGATCTCTGGAAGACACCAGAGTTAACACAGCCCAATCTGTTGAGGTCAACGTCGCTTTAACACTGTGGGGTCCATACGTTTCTCCATTCTTCAGATTGTAGAAATGCAGTTCATTCGCCATATAGTTGAATACGTATCCCCAAACATGTTCATTTTCCAGAAGCCATTTCTCTTCAAGATCTTCGAACGGAGGTGTTTGAACCCGGCACAGATACTGCATCCGTTTCTTGATTGGCGCTCCGGACGGATGGCGGTAAGTTGTCACAGGCGTCTCGCTGATTAAACCCATATCGAGGCGTCTCTTGGCCATTTTTTCTTTTTGGAAAGATGACTTGATGATTGGAAATGACTGGCTTTTTATCTGCACGGGGTTCTTTTTTTTTTTATCTCACTCCACCCCCTCGGTCTTCTGACATCACATAATTGGGGCGGGCCCTTCTGTCACTTTTATGCATACTAATGTGATGGAAGCGGCATTTTGTTTTAATAGACTTGGGGGCGGGCCCACCTGTCACTTTTTATGCATACTAATGTGATTGAAACATTTTTTATGGTACACCATAAGGCGCAACAGTGGGGGCTTTTCACACCTGTGAATACACATCAACCCCCTCCTATCGACGGATCTCACACCTACTTGGGATATCACACCTACTTGAGATCTCACACCTCGATCAAAGGGGAGGCGGGACTTAGCTCATTTGCATAATGGGGGGAGGTGTGACCTGTTACTTTTTTATGCATACTAATGAGACGAAAGCGGGATGAATCTTACTACTCATATGAGGATCAAGTTCAGCTGAGGAGAAGAAACAGCAACAACAAATAATAAGTGAATTTTGGGCATTATAAAAATGTTAATTGTAAGATGTTGGGGACACTCCACCATGGCTGCTGAACCAAGGGACTACATTTGTGTAAAAACCGTACACATACATATGCCTGCAACTGTAAGCTATTGGTTGCTGTAGCCTGCAACCTATAAAGCAACCAGCCCAAGAAAAGTGCCAGGTGGCCCTGTGACATATATAGAAGCAGCTTTACAGGACTTTCTTGTCTTCATGGTAGAGACGTAAGATAGATCTGAAAGACTCTCTGTTAGCATAGCATCACGCTAAACAAACTCTGTTTGTTTCTTGTAACATATTTATTTGGACATGTTTGTTCTACATTTATAATATTTTGAATAAACGCTTTTTCGGAATATACCTGTTGGTTTTACAAGAGTGATTACTGCCAACCTAAGATCTCAGAAATCCTTCAGGCTTCTGATATGGTTTATATTGAATCATTGAATTAGATTGTTGAATGGACTATTTTACGAGACTACAATAACTGGGTGTTTCTTTCCTTTGTCATAGCGGTGGGGCCCCCGAGGCAGTTTAATGTTATAGAAACATTACAATTGAGGATTTAAATGGTATACATTAAAAAACCTGTTGAAATCAGAGTAATGCAAATCCCAATAATATTCATAAGAAGAATGACCACAACTCTATAGTCTGACACTTGAAATGTTGGTACAAATCACACTTATACGAAGCCCTAGTATATTAAAAATCCATACATAAATTCATACTTCCTACTATACTGCTAAAGAGCACATCCCTATGTGAATTATATCCTACAGCAGGCTACTTTATCCGTTTATACTGGCTTACGGGAACATTTAGTATTTAATATATTCATAGGTCAAAGTCCTATTTTTTTTAAATATATGCATTTACTTTCTACAACATTATTGCCCTGAATCTCAATCTTTTCGGGTAATGCTTTAGCTGAAAATGCACTTTTTTGCACTAATACAAAGAACCACTGAGAGCCACCCAGTATTTACAGTACTAAGTAAGTATTAAGTAAGTATTTAAGAGTTTAGTATTTAACACATTCATAGTATTACATTTAGTATTTAATACATTCATAGGTCAAAGTCATATTATATATTTAAAATATATGCATTTACTTTCTACAACATTATTGCCCTGAATCGCAATCTTTTCGGGTAATGCTTTAGCTGAAAATGCACTTTTTTGCATTAATACTCAGAACCACTGAGAGCCACCCAGTAGAAGAAATTACAACAATTCTTCAAAAGGCGGGATACCATGTCTGCCCGAGGTTTCAATCATCATTTCTGAGAGCTGCCGTTCACCTGGAGGAGAGGGATTGATTGAAGTTATGTAAAGGTATGACCTTTTCTCCCTTATCAATAGTCAAAACCTAGTATAACTTCAACCTGCGTTCTTACTTAAATAATAATTTCCAATTACTTCAAATGTATACCATGAAGAATTGAAGTGTGTAAAGGTTAAATAAGTGGTCAAATCTACACTTTGAGGTTGTTTTTTAACACACAGTTGTTTTCTATGGTGTCAATCTAAGATATATACTTCACATCTTGCAACAGGGCGCCCTCTAGGGTTTTAAACTGCTTCACTGATCAGATCCATAGAGATCAGATCCTGCAGCAATACTGCCTCATTTAAAACTGCACAGCTTGTCCACTTTGAATTCTGATGTACTGCACATATTTGATTATTCAGAGTAATTTGTTTCATTATTGTTGCACTTAAATGTTTCATATATTTGAATTTCTTAAAATATTCAATTTAACCTAACATTAAATATCTTTGGGATTTCTTTTTTTAACACGTTCTAACAGCTTTTAAATTAGTTTCAACTGAATTCATCTCATTGTGTTGATACATCATGCACCATTATACACCAAAGCAAATTATTTTAATTTGATTCGGATTGTAATGTGGATTGTGCAATCAAGAGTAAACATAGGATCTCGGTTACATAAGTACACTTATTAGACAAACCAGAGAAAAAATGCCACAAAGTCCCTCAATTTACGTTACGTTTTTAAAATACAAACACGTACACATTCATTCTAAATATTTAGGCAGACAGATTTTAAGACATGTTTTACACAGTCTATGCACAGTCTCACAGTTAATATTAAAGTGACCCTTAATCTTTTTTATTATAATTGTGTTGCTACAACAGTGCATTTTAAGCCAAAGCATGACGTTTTGGCAAATCTAATAAAGTATTTCTGTTGCATAACATAACCTAGTAGTATTGTTGCTCTTTTGTTGTTTCAATTTAAATTGCAGGAAAAAAACTATCCTGTTGTATACATTTATTATCACGTAATACCACCAGTGTGCAGCAGGTGTCAGAAATGTACAAATCTTGCAAGGTTATGCCCATATTGAGTGAAACATAATCTATAGGTCTGTTGTTGCAGATTATTGTCAGAAAAACAAATGACATATTGCCCATAACGTTTTTAACAAAGTTGTCTTAACAAGCAAACTGGTTGTTCTGCATAATGGGTTTGGCAATTTGGTTTCAACTGTTGGCAAAATAATACCCCTCAATTATATCTCATATTGAGATTTCTTGCACTGTCATCTAAACTGACTGAAAGTAAATTCCGGGTTACATTCATCCCAGAAGGATATGATTTGTCAGACTACTGTTAGTAAGCAAATTTAGCAAAACATAAGTTACAGGGCAAGAGTCAAGACGAGTCGCTTTTTAATGGCAGAACAAGTGACGATTAAAATATAAATACTAAATACAAACTACTAATTAAAAATACTACAAAAAGGTTACTAGTGCAGCAATTTTCATCTCTTTAGTCCAGGGGTTCTCAACCTTTTTTGGGCCAGCGCCCCCCTGTCCATTATCCAGGTCTCTTACCGCCCCCCATCAAAAAAAGTAGACTTATTTTCTTCCCTGAATATTAATGTTGACTAATATTCTGTGTTATATCATTTAAAAAGCATGTCACTGAATGCCAAATAATAGATTTGATTTAACTGGGCAGTTGGAATATCATTATCATTAGTTTACCAGAGAGCAGAAAAGCCATGTGAATGTGAATAAAAATGATATTTATGAGTGTTAAACAAACTCAGACAAGAGCAGAGACTACAAACAGACTGCTACGGAACAGCAGCAATTTCACACATGTCCAGTGCAGAACAAACAGTAGGCTACAAAACTGTACATTAGGCCTACAGAACTAACAGGTCGGAAAGGTGTTGCATTTCGCCAAATTGCGGGGGGGGGGGAAGGTTAGTGTGAGCCCTGCGCTTGGTGGTTCTCATCTCCGCCAGTTTCTTCACTGCGGGTTGCAGAGAACTTAGTTTCAGTCGCAGTGCACCTGAGGCCGTCAAGTTCAAGCGATTGCGGTACTTGGACTGCATGTGGAGGACCTGGCTGAATCCCTGCTCCACGAGGTATGTGGTTGGGAAAGCCAGAAGAAGCAGCCTCGCTTTCTTCCAGAGAGCCGGGTAACGCTGAGAGTATTTGACCCACATGTTGCCCCAGCCAGAGGTGCGGAAAATAGCCTGGGCCTCATCATCACTCTGGATGTCGATGAGATGCTCCTGTATTGCTGGCTCGCATTCCGCCACGTCCGCCTGAAAGGGCTGCACCACCCAGGTGGGAACATCGAGGTCCAAAAGATCTCTGAAGCGGATCTTCAAGTCGGCATTCACCATCCACAGGTGGTCTGTGTAAATGAGGAGGCGCTCATCGGTAAGAGCCTCAGACACCTGCAATGAGTATAACCAGGAAATTGTTATCGGTGCAGAATGTTTCCATCCGATTTTAAATTGGTTATTTTATTGCTAATTAGTTTACTAATTGATGTTTCTTTATTCTCATAATACATTCAGAACATAAGTTATTTATACTAACCAGGAACAAAAATATAGTGTTGCATAGAGTAGCCTACATTTATTACATGTATTATTTATTATTATCATTATTTAGTAGCCTAGGCTAGATCACCTTGGTCAACAGCGGGAAATGAGCAAACTGCCTCCTGCCTATGCTCTGCCGGTATAGATCCAGCCTGGAGGTAAGACTGTGGATGACCGCCTTGCTCTGGATCAGAGTAACTCCTTTTCCTTGGAGCTTCAGCGTGACTTCATTCATTTTGCCAAAGAAGTCTGCGAGGTACATGATGTCGCAGCGGCTGGATGACACCTGTTCCCCGAGAGCTGCATCCACCTCCTCCAGGAACTCCACGATGCTGTCAAACAGCTCACAAAAACGAGCAAGGCAGTTTCCTTTTGAGACCCAGCGGACATCAGTGTGGATAAGAAGACGCTCAAAGGTCTCATCATTTTCCTGACACAGCTGTCGGAACAATCTGTTATTCAGGGCGTGGGCTTTTATTTTGTTTATTGCCTTTACTGCAACATTGAGAGACTCGTGGAGAGGTGGACTTTTAGATTTGGCCACAAGGTTGTGGCGGTGCAAGACACAGTGGACTGTGAGGACATGCGGGTCCTGCTCCTTCAGCAGAGTGGTGAAGCCACGGTACCTGCCAACCGCACCGAAAGTAGCACATGCAAGGATGTTGTTGATCGGGATTGACTTCTCCTGTAGATAAGCATCCAGTGCATTAAAAATGGTATGGCCCTTGGTGTCTGTGACCAGATATTTGGAAAATAAAAATTCCTCAGCCATCTCCTGACTTTTGGAGGTGCTATAGCGGACATAGGCCATCAACAGAACATTGTTGTCAGAAGTGGTTGTCTCATCCAGCTGAAGGCTGAATGGAGTTTCCCGCAGGATGGCACACAGCTGCTCCTCTGTATCAGCGCCCATTTCATCAATCCTGCGTGCTACGGTGTCATTACTGAGTGGGATGGATTTCAGCACCTGTGTGGGATCACGCTCCATCACAGTAGATATGACCTCTTTGATGGCAGGGAGTACTAACTTCTCTCCGATTGTGAACGGCTGCCCACATTTGGCTATCAGCAAGGAGATGTTATATGACGCTATTAGCCCGCTGTCAGTCTGGGTGGTCTTCCTAGCGAAGAGACTGCTGATGGTGCTCCTACCATGTTTCTCTTTGAGGGCCTGGAAGAACCGTCGCTCCTTATCTGCCTTATCCGGGTGGATCTTGGTAAGGTGCTCCTTTAAACGTGAGGGTTTCATTCCCTCATTGGAAAATACATGTTCGCAAAGTAAACACATTGGGAGTTGTGCATTGGTAGGAGACGGTATGAAGCCATAGCTAAGATATTCAATAGAGTACTGTCTGCATTTTATCTTTTTCGCGGCCATTTTGCTGATGTGATATGATTTTTGTTGTTTTATGATGCTAATATTTAGGGGGGGGGGGGGGGGGGTAGTGTCACGATATGGCGGCAAACGCTAGAGGGCTAGTTGGTGACATGACAAGACATCGTGCCGGGAGCGGACCGGAAGTCGTTGTAATTTTGAACAAACAGAGCTCTGTGTGGAGCAGCCTGGCTAGCCAGCTCTTCCATGTCGTAGCAGACATAGAAACGGGTATTATTTTCATAAACTGACCACTTAGTTCGAATCTGTTAGTGGAATTTGTCATATCAAAACATATCAAAATTTAACAAAGTGACACAGATTATTAACAGTCGCGATCCCAAAATTACAACGACTTCCGGTCCGCTCCCGGCTGCTTTTTGTAGGGGACATTCGTAAATGCGCTCAGAGCGCTCCGAGCGTCCCCGTTCCACAGTCCAGAGCGCTGCGCTCTGAGCGCTCACAGCTGGGTGCTCTGGCGGAACAGACGGGTTGTCCGAGCGGACTGACCGTTCGTGCATTTACGAACGTACCCGTAATAACACTGCTGACAGCTGACCAATC